>NC_046635.1:26276121-26576121 GCF_900324485.2 Mastacembelus armatus
ACAAGTTTACTATACTACTACTCTTGAAGTACTCAGAGATAAACAACAAAGCATCTTTATGCTGCATGTTATTTTAAGCCCAAAAATCCACAGTGTTGTGCAATTTGTTACTTAAACTGAATATAAGTAGCTTAGAAAGCATAAAGCAAATATCCCCTCTAGAAAATCTAACCATCATAGTAAACAATAGTAAAGGATGAAAAAGCATCATACAGCTAATGATGGGAGAAGAAAGGGGGAAAAAAAAAAACAGACCTTGTGTTCAATTCCACTGGAACTTCAGCCATGTTTTAGGCATAACAAAAGCCTAAATGAGAAAATGGATGACTGCAATGGCAATGTGCATGCATGCATACAGTACCACACACAGTCAGCCAGTCGATGTTATCTTGCAGGTCTTGTTTTCCAGCAAGTTGCACTACTGAAAAAAATATGTGCAACTACACCAGGTCTCTTGTTTCTAGTCTGGTTTATTGTGGCAGCAAATGAGATGTGGAATAACTGGCAACCACAAATAAAAGGCCAGATCAGCAGAAAGAAACTGCTCCTTCCTTCAGTCTTTCTTTACTGTTTTTTCCTTCTCTTTTAAAGACCTTCCCATATCCTGTACTGACCCTTTATTTCTATCAATATGTACATATATGACTCAGTTTACTTACAGTAAAAGTGAAAGAAAGATATTACCAACAGATCCAACAGTAGCTTTGAAATCAACACCAAAGAGCTACTTCCTGTAAGACAGTAAAAACAGTACAGTGTGTTTAATGTTTTATCTGAGGTGTCTGTCATACATTTTTAGTGGCAAACTACGGTGCTATATGGACCATATCCTCAGGTGAATTAACAATTTAGTGACTTTATGTGACACTCTCTTCCAAACAGCAGTTAGTGTGCACCATGTCCAAAAAAAGACTCTCTTTCTCCACATTTAGTACTCTTTGCTATTTCCACGCTTGGCACATGCATGAAATGCACATTATGTAATTTACTGACATGAGATTACAGGTATTCTAAGGCAGTTCTCAGGTAATTACCTCTCTGTCTGCAGCCGTCATTTTAGCCACGAAGGTGCTAAGTTGCCTTATGCACCTGTAAGGTTTCAAGGTCTCTCGGTTTGCTGTAACCACACATTCACAAAAAGCCATTCCTCTGTCCTTGCCTGACAAAACACATACAAGGTGCTTCAATCTCCCAACAGCACAATGGAGGGAGGAAGTGAAGCAGAGCATCAGAGAAAATGTACAAGTTGTGAGATGAGATGGATTTTTGTCTGTCTGACAGGTTACATCCAACCTGTTTTCTTCTCTGTCTCAGACAGTTGTGTCTGCCTCACAGCATTACTGTCAAGCTGATCTATGATGGAACTGCTCTGACTTCCCTTCTTCTTCATGTTTGCCTTATGGCTGTATTCACACAGTATGTTCAACACTTGGAGAAGTCCCATTTTTAAACCTGTTTCAGTTCAAGTGTTGCAAAGTATTTTAGGCTGTACATTCGGGGATAAAAGTAAAATCTAACTAAAAATTTTCATTTGTTCTAACCAGATTAGGGTTTTAGAAGATGTTATCCTGAGTTTAGCATGTGCTAATAACAACATCCAACATTATAATTTAGTGATATAAAGCAATATTACATGTTTAATAAGCAAAGTCTGAATCGAGCGATTGAGCTGAGTGGCTGATTTCTGAACTCTGAACAATCTGAGTCTGGTTAAACTTTTCACAGCTTTTTCAAATTCCAGTTCATGCCCTGTGTTTGACTGATGTAATCCACCTCTCACTCACTGTCAGATGGCATTGGCTCCAGCCCCCTCTGGCTAATAAATGGATGAATGTATAGATGATTGTATGTATGAGTCTTCTGTGTATTCTGCTGTGGTTTTCTGGTTTAGTATGACACACAGCACAACACTGACTGACTCCATATGATTCAGCTTAACTTTACAAGGATAAGCAGCATTCAAAACATTTCAAAACAGACATATGTGGTTGTTACAACTGGAAACATAAGTTGCTGTGTAAAATGCGGAGGTGACAACTTGGATCAATACTGTTAGCATTAGCATTGAGTGTACAATTTGTTGTTATTAGACCACACACAGTCCTCACACACACCCACAGCAATCAAAGTGCAGCTTTCGTTATGTGACGTGAGCACCGCCATGGAAAACAGGCACTGTGTGTGTATGAGTTTGTGTGTTGTGCATGTGTGTGAAGAGAGAAAGACCTCAGAACCCTAGGGATAGTGTGTCACATAAGCTCCATCACAAGGCTGCTTTATTGGGCCTGGCATGGGTCAGACCCCTACTGTCATCTTCAAATATGCCCGCCACCTGCTCTTACACACAAACAACAGCACACAGGAACATGAACACACATACATATGTGTACACACTCACCATACACACACACAAACACACACTCATGCATACACAAACCAGCACACATGGCTTGCAAAGAATTCATCTGGTGTTTTCTTGTAATTGCAACAAAAACACCAAATCTGGACGTGTCACGTTCATTTCCCAGGACCCCAGAGTGGAGGGCTAATTTCAAACAGCCTCCCCCTCTCACTTTGCAGACCCCTGTCCTTTTTTCTCCACTTGCCCTTCTTCTTTTTTCATCTTCTCATCTCAGAGGAAAAAAAAGACAGTCTTTTATACACCAGCCAGTTTTGCAGACGGTTATTTGCTTAAGAGCGGCAAAACTGACTGAAATTCTTTATTTGTCTACCCAGAGAGTGTTCATGCCACTCTGCCTTCAGATTCCACATGTCTAAGATATACGCCCTGGCCTTCATGCCAGGGAAATAGCAGCCAATAATATAAATTAGCAATGCAATAAGATTTGCCACGCTGCCACAATCAGCTCTGAATGCATAAGCAAATCAACTGCCTTTTCCCCTCTTTTACAATACTAGTCTAGATTTTTTTCCTTACCCTTTAAACACAATTTAAATGAATTACATATGTTAAGGCAAGCATGCTACATATATATATATATATATATATATATATATATATATATATATATATATATATAAGCATGCTTGACGTACATATAGTCTGGATGTTGTATGTTCTGCCATTGTTGTGTTACCTTTTAATCTGTTCTTCATCCCTTTTTAGCATTTAATGCACTTATTTGCTACCCACATACAACTGGCACACTGAACTCTCCATTATCACAAAATTAGCCCTTGTGTGTAAAAGTGAGGGTGGTTATGTGAGCCTCTACAGTATGTGTGTGATTTTTTTCCTTACAAGCATAAGTATGGTTGTGTGTATGACTGTGTGAATTGCTGTGTGCACGTGTCTTTTCTGTGTGACAGTGTGTGCCTGCCTGTATATATATATATATATATATATGTGTGTGTGTGTGTGTGTGTGTGTGTGTGTGTGTGTGTGTGTGTGTGTGTGTGTGTGTGTGTGTGTGTGTTCCCTGATGGAGATAAGTCTGAGTGGTTAGGAGGGAACAGATGTCAGCTGGTGTCGGCTGCCAGGAAGACTGAACAAAGCCAATCACGTTGCCTTCCTGTCCAAAACGCATGGCAGAGGGAGACCTGAATCTAACAACAATTTGTGGCATTAACATGCATGCCACCCTGCCTGCACCCCCTGCCTCACATACACACACATAAATATACACACCACCATCATCCTGTTTGGAATAAATCTGGTAAAGGACTGGTGGAGATATGAAAGATTGCAAGGGGAACTAACAAAATGGCGTCTGTAATATGATCTGCTCTTGTTGCTACAGTAGCTTAATCATTCATAAGCCTGTACAATGGAAGGACTGGCAGGCATTATTGAGCCTCTACCAGAGTTCTTTGTTCCTTATTAAAAATGATTCTTAACCCCTTTTCTTTGAAACCCATCATTCATTAAATCAGATGCCTGAATGCCATAAACAGCAATGGCATTTACATCATACCTGACTCACTGCTTCAAATAACTGTCTCTTTCTTCCCCTTTAGTTTCCCTCTGTCTCTGTTTCAATCTCCCTCTTTTTCTTTCCCCGTCAAACACAATCATAGCACTAAGTTCCTTCATGCGCTAAGATAAAAGTGTAAAAGCTAATTTGAGAGAGAAACAAAGATCTTAATTCTTTTGGAAGAGGAGAGTAAGTCATGCAGAAAAGCATATTCACCATGTGTTAAAAAATAAGGAATACGGAGAGTAGAGACCCACGCTTACATGTGGACGCATACAAAAACAACAAAAAAGGTAAACTATCTATATTACATTTTACATAATGTCAGAAATGCCCACTGACTTAAACATTTTATTATACAAATGCAAAATATAATTATTAATTCCAAACAAAGTCAAGAATCTTCATTTGAAGATTCAAAACTCTCTTAATGCTAATAAGACTTAAAGAGTCCTACAAAACCACAGATGTTTTTTTCAAGTCAAACTTTAATCTGAATGACAGTCGGTGTGTTTTGAGTACTGAACTGTTGGCTTGGGTGGGCAGAGGACTACAACAGCTATGGGGCCAACACTGACTGAACCAAATCTGAAGTCATCTGGGTTATATCTGATCTAGCACATTTGACCAGACTTAATCAAAAAGAATACATTTCTCATCTATTCAGAGACCACAGAAACTAGAAAACTACAAAAAATGAAAAAAGAAAAAACAAAGCAAAGAGGACACACTGAGACAACGCAATAAGGATCCAAATATATGTGTATGTGTGTGTGTGTGTTGTAGTTACTATTGCATTTTAGCCTTGACTGACAGATCCTTAGAGATTGTCTGTTACAAATCTGCTGACCTTTGACCTCCCCACTGAGTTGTAAAAAACACACTCCATCGCCCTTAAGACTTTAACAGCCTGCACAAGTGGTGAGCGTGTATGTGTGTTTGCTTCGGTCTATGTGTGCACACCATGTTTGTGTGTATGTGCGGTGTAACCCTGAGGTTAAAGAGCAATCTGCAGCCAATTAAGCGCTTCAGTAGGAGCGCCCTGCTTCCATGAATGAGAGGAATGCTCTACAAGCTTAAGAGAGAGGGACTTGACTCAGTGCTTTGGAAGCTCTATACAGTATGTGTGTGAGAGTGTGAGAGTGTGTGTGTGTGGTAGGTGTGTCATGTAGGAGACATTTATAGTGAAGGTTTGTGTGCTGGTAACAATTAAGTGTCAGGAGAAAATGTAAAGGTTTAAACATTCATTACATACAAAACTGAGCAGAGCCACATTTGAGGAATCGGCCTGCCCTAAAACGTACCACCTACTGAGCCAATCAGAGAGCAAACCTTGACAGAACCACAGGTATGGAAGGTAAATATATCTATATATTTAATTTTAATATATATATGTCAGACTGAAAATCTTCTAATGTGCTTCAAAGTTTTCATAAGGGATTTGAACAAAAAGCCAAAATCACAAAGTTCATCATAGCAGCACAAATGACAACTCAGATAAGCTGAAGAAGACAGAAAGACAAAGGAGAAACTTCATTAAATATTATTAGGGACATACAACGGAATCAACAATCAGCAGGAAATCAAGGAATATAAAATCTGTGGTAAGAGCAGACAGATGACATTGAGGGACAAATACTAAAATATTATTAAGAAATGAAAATGAGAAAATTGAAAAACAATTATTGATATATTCCTATTGGAATTTAAATATATAAACAGCTTCACGTTCAGGATGAAAAACTTGGTGTTGTTATGATAATGGGCGTTTTTCACTGTAGGCGGTATTACTTGTCATTGTAAGAACAGCAGAGGTGTCACTAATGACAATAAAGATGGCTCTGTTCTATTCAGGTGTCCCAGTAAGATATGACAGTGTGACAGTGAGCCAACATACACAATACCAAGACCCTGAAACTGAAGCAGCTAAAAGGAATTCAGTCATCAATCATTTTATTACACCTGTGCTTTATTTTACTCACGTCACAGTGTTATCAGTGAAAAAGGTCTATTCTATATTGTAGAATTCAAACCAACTTTTTCTCAAAACATTCTTAGTTGCATGTTTGGTTTTTGACATTTTATTCACTGCTCTGTATCTGATTAACAGTTCTACGCATAAAGTTCGTGTCTGACAATAAATTACATAAGTGAAAGGGCAAAGAATGGGGAAAAGAAAGTTAGACAGGAAAGTGAAGCTGTAGGGTGGGAGAGACCTGAGGGATGATAGTGTGATGAGAACACACACAAAGTTGAGCAGCCAAATTCATATCAATAAAACTAACAGGTAAGTCCATGTGTTGTGATTGGGCAACTCAACAGCATGGGCTGACAGTATGCTCTGTTGAAGTTTGCATGGAGGAACTTTGTGTTTCGTTAGTTCGTTGGTTAGTTAATATAAATATGTTTAAAAAATGTAAAAGGGAAGATTAAGGAAAAGTCTATTTTTAGGGAGCTCTGAGACATGTTTAGATCTGAAAATGGAAAAACCTTCATAAACTTATGTCAGACATAAAAAGCATCATTTATTATGTGAAAATTACACACAAAGTAAGAAGAGAATAGATGGAGTGAAGTGTAAAAGCAAGAGGACAAAGAGAGATGGAGGAAAGGAGTTAGGAAGAAGGGTTAGGTCGATGTCCACCCTTCTTTCGTTCTCCCACCTCCCACCTCCTCCCAGCAGCCCTTGCCATCCATCAGTGTGTGAGCATAGAGAATCGGGGCCCAGAGTAATGAGCCGTAAGCTCCCTTACACGTGTTGACGCGCCGCTAAATAAGATCCATTTACCTAGGCTACCACTGCCGCGCCCCGCCAACGACTAGAGAACGCATCACCCTCCCTGCCATCCCTCACCGCACCTCAAACACACCTCTTGTCATACACATTTGTGCATAGTGGCTTGTCCTGTGTGTGAGCTTACTTCCATTCCTCTTCAGTTAGTAGTGTCTATCTGTAAATCTGCCGGTGTCTGTCTTTGTGAAAGAATATCTACGTGTTTGTGCTGTTTGTGCATGAGTGTGTGTGTGTATTAACATGTGTATGTGTGTGTATGTGTGTGTGTGTGTGTGCCTGTGGGCAGGGAGGAAAGCATGGTGATCCAGTTACTCAAGACAGGCAGAAGCAATCGTTCTCCAGTTACAGAGTTTTCTTCGAGACTTGAGGGCATCACTGTCAAGTGTCGAGCCCATCAGGGAAGTCTCGCTTTAGACAATTACACTCGATCTGGTTAGTGTGTGTGTGTGTGTGTGTGTGTGAGCCCGTATGCGTGTGTGTCACGGGAGGGGGACCACAATGTGACCTCCACTGCTCTAGTCAGGCAATACTGAGCATTAGTTATTTCCTTTCTGAATGATTGAGTATTTTTGTGGTTTTGTTTTCCAAATTGTCCAAAAAAGTTGCAGCAGATGCTCTTTAGTTTAAGCTGGCCAAGAGAAGCATACACTGAAGTCCAAAATATAAAGGAAGTTAAGTCATAAAGACATTTTGCTCAATACTCACACTTTCAAAGGGCTGTTTGAGGTTTAGAACTTGGTTGAAGGATTCAGGTTAGGGTTAGGGGTGAGGTAAGGATTTAGTCGTGATGGTTAAGGGTTAGGGTAAAGAGCTAGGGAATGTCAATTCAATGGGTGTCCTCACAACAACAGAAAGACAAATGTGTGTGGGTAGAGGGGGCTGGTGGGGGTATGCAAGAAAGAAAATCATAATTTCACTCCTTTAGAAAAAGAGCTATTTCCTCTTAGTTTGTCTGCCTGTCCACTGTCCTACCACTTTCACAGCAGCCTAACTGTCTAATGATGCATTTAGAGGTGGCATTAAGCAGCAAAGGGGGCGAGGGAGGGGTGGGGGGAGCAGTCCATTCACAATGTGGAACTGGTTGCAATAATAAAAGGTGTGTGTCATACTCAGCCCCTATGTGAAAACCACCCACCGTATGAGAGCAAACACTGTTTATATACAAAGCACATAACAAAGGAGGAGAGTGGTGAGAGACACTGAAACAGGGAGGGATGGAAAGAATCAAGGGGATAATGTTTACAAATCATAGAAAGAAGTAAAAAAGAAAAGTGAGACAAAGAGAAAAAAAAAAAAACAAGCAGAAAAAGGATGGATGAGTGAGTAAGGCTTTAGTAGTGCTGCTGGGGTGAAAGAGAATGCCACTAATAATGAGATGTCTATTTTACCCACCAGCTCTCTGTCTCTTTTGCTGCTACGCCTGTTTTCCTCTGGCCCCCATTATCAGTGCACTTGAACCCGGGGATAACAATGAGTTCACAGAGATTGAGAAGTGCCGAGGCCTTAATTGTATGTATTTAGTCACGCAAACAGAGGCAATGGCCTGAGAATGCCTAGTTAGCCAATGACATCATTTAGCCACACATCCACTTTAACTCAATAGGGCTGCTGTGGCATACCCTACCCTTGTCTGCATTAGCTCTAGGTCTATCTTTCACCATGGAAAGATTCCACATGACAGTACTCTATAAACATTTTTTCAAGCTTTCTGATTTTTTTTCTTTCACAAGGTCATTCAAAGTAAGGCAATTTTGTACATCTTGATTATGTTTGATTTAACATGAAAAATTAATGTTTTTCACATTTATATTTCTATTTACAATAGCTCATGTCAATATTAGGGTATGGGTTGGGGTATAGCATTTAGTTGTGATTAGGGGCTAGGTCTTATGTCAGGCAGTGTCCTTACAACTATTGAAAAAAGAGTGTATGTGTGTGTCTGTGTGACTGTTTGTTTGCATGCATACTTTTGTCAATCAGTGGTGGGTGCTGGCAGTCACAAAGATGATGATGGCACTGAGATGTTAGTGTGCCTCACTTGCTCGACACAAAGAAGGGTGTGTGTGTGTGTGTGTGTGTGTGTGTGTGTGTGTGTGTAGAAAGGAGGGGTGCTTCTCAAGCAGGGATGTCAGCACTTGAAAAATCAATCACCATCTGGGCTCATTTCATACAAAGGACAGAGGAAGGGGAGGATAATTCACAAACACACACATACACACACACACACACACACTTCTTGCATCTTTCATTTCATGCAAAGACAACAGAGGGCAAAAATGTACAGCCCCTCTTGTGTCCTGCCTTTCTGTTTTAAGTGAACACTTCATTCCTCGCCTGGATCCTGCTGGTATAAAAGCAGGTGTAATTTCCTCAACTGCCCCACACCTCTGCCTGGCCTTTTTTTTTTTTTTTTTTTTTTTATAATCGGACGCTGCACAATTGAGGGGGGAATGGTAGAACATGGAATTGTGTTTTCAGTGGAAAGTGCTGGCCATGCTGGGGCCTATTTAAGCCATTAGGCCAGTGTGATGTGAGCATACTGCTTTAGGGCTGGTGTGCAAGGTCACCCAAAGCAAACAGGGATAAGAGGAAAGAAAAGCAAAGATTCATCTGCTTGAGTTAGCACGTCAGGTCAATGGGTTTACCTCCTATTCACCACAGCACGGCCCTCATTTATAGATGGTGCTTTAGCGTGCTTCCAAAAACCTCTTTTCAACTTCACATAAGGCACTTTTATATGAGAAAAGTGAAATATTTTATGCAAGCAGGATTTTTTTTTTAAGTGTACACAAAAAACATCAGAAGTTGAAAGTGTGTGTGTATGTGAGTGTGACATGATTTTTGGTATGGCGCTACCTCCTTTCAGTTGCACAACTGTGTGAGAAATACCAGTGGCAGAGGCTGCTGAGGCAGCGAAAGCATTTAATACTCGACAAACAGTTATCTAAGCCCATGTCCAATAGCTAGACACCACTGTAATGTGACCTACATACTAAGTGAATAAGAATTTTTTTGTATGTCGATGGGGTGCGGAGGGGGTACGGGGCACAGTGTGGGGGTTGAACATGGAATGTGAACAGAACTTATTCAAATGTCAGTAATAAAATGGCAAAGTCGTCCTTTTTGCTCTCTTGTTTGCCTCCTTCCCTTTTGCTCTTTTTCTTGTTGCAGAGCCGTACAGTATAATGTAACCAAACATTTTGTGCCCTCTTGGCTTTGAAATTGCTATGAACAACATTTTTACCCTCTCGAACGAGGACCTCCTCAAGTGTGTGCGAGTGTGTAAAGATGTACCATGTGATACAAGAGGTCAAAGCATCTTTTTCAGGGACGTACTAGAAGGTGAAGCCTCTGTGCTATATACTCATTTATCACTCACTGTACCATATAAATCTCTTTTCATTTCCCATGAATAATTTTAAGATGATCTGAATTAATGGTGTATGAGGATAGGATCTAATTAAATGCCATCTTTTCTAATGTCATTTATGTTTTGATCAGGATTATCTACCTCACCATGTAACAGTGCATGGGTTGACTTTCTTACTTCCTTTGGGGCCAAGCCTTGGCAGAGATCTGGTTTCTATACATTGCAGGGCAAAAATTAAAAGCTCATAAAGCATAAGATGAGGCAGAAATGGAAAGATTCACTTAAGAGCAATTTTGACAAATTTGGTCTCAGTCTCAACCTAAAAACCGATGAATGAATAAAAGCATGCATGAATACACGCTCACTGACACTCTCACACACACAAACACAGTCAATCTGTCTGGCCACATCACCAGAGCAGGTGTCCTAAGTAATGCACCATCGCGCACTTGGATCTCTGCATCTCAGACAGAGGGAAAAAAGGGAGGGGGGAAAAGTTGGAGAAAGAAGTAAAGGGCAGGGAAAAAGTCTTTTCTCTAACTGCTGTATTTCAATGCAGCGAGCAAGTGTCAGCAGTGGTATGTTTATTTGTATGTTTGCTACTGTAGCTGCTGGAATTTGGAGACATTATGAGGACTGGTCAGCAAACTATGGTAGTATCTCAAGCTATGTGGGTCTGTCTACTTCTGACTCGACTGACATGATGCACCAGTGAAACTTCTTTGAATGCACCTCATTTCTTTGCTTGAGAACAGCAGACTCCTACACTTGTTATTTTGGGGATGATCAAAAACATTGAGATGATGTATTTTCAGTATCCATATGAGCAATATTTATCAGGAAGACAGGCCGAAAGCCCAACCGAGGAGAAACTAAACAGAAAGAAATGTACTTAGTAAAGACCATGCCTTTGCCCCCTGCTGAGTCTCAGCTACATGGTACATAAATAACCATTATGAATCACGCTATTTGGCCTCAGCCTGCCGTTTCTCAAACAAGATCCAGTTTCCATTTAGCCACAATGATGATGAGCAAGCCTCCTGAAACATCACTATTTTGAAGAACGCAACAAAATACACCAAATGATGTGTTAATCTAGTGCTTTAATTTGCTAATCTGTACAAAATATCTATTAACATTAACCAGTTTAGAAGGTCACATGTTCAGCTGGCCAGTCTTTGCATTTTAACTTGTCTGCCTAATAGGCTCACATCCAGTCTAAACCTACAAGAGGCCTGAGGGCGGATCAACAACAAAACAACCATGCAGCTCTGACAGAAAGACAAACTGAAACTCAAATAAGATTTGCACAAAAGAAGACATCTGAGAGGTCTGTTATGATAAAGACCAAGATTGTGACATGACAAACGTCTTCCACTGGTCAAACCTGATAAAATGTACTTGAAAAAAATCCAATATGCCAGTGAAGAAAACTCAAACCCCCACCAGTGACATAGATGCATGTTTTTGTAGAAGCTTGTTGCCTTTCTTCTTTGGCACAAGTTCAGAGGCAATGTCTTGGGTGGTTCACCCACATCATCTTCTGTGCCCTAAGAGATTACCCTACACAAACTTTATCCCATGCCAATCTATCCTTACACCACGCATTTTAAACCTTGTATTAGGAATCAAACCTCCATTCAGGCAATCTCCTTTGTAAACTTAAATACATTGCAATGTGTCCATCAACAAAGGCCTCTACCCTTCCTCCTCGCTCTCTGTGACACTTTAAGTTTAGGATTGTTCGGTGGGCCTGTGGGTGGGTTTTTCATTCTTTCCTATTCTTCTTTTATTTTGCTGCTTCTTTAGAGCATTAGGGCAACCATCCATTGAACTACAACCGCTACTAAAAAAATTCATCAGGATTAAAATGACCTCACACACAAAATTAAAGTTCCCCAATGTACACAATAAGAGCCTGTATCTTTTTTAAGACATTCTCAGCTTCCTTGGGAACAGGATTGTTTCTTGACAAAGTGGTCTCTACTCAACAATGAGCACCTTTCAGACACACACAGGGACTGCCTTTAGAGCTGTGGAGAGAGACGGATTTCACATATCAATCAAAAGAGGGAGGGGGGTAGAAAAAGAGCCCTCGTCTGGTGAGAGTGGTCCTTCAGAAACCATGAACAGATTCAAATGAGTATATGCTTTTCTCTCTTACTGCTACTATTCATAATAATAGAGAACACAGGAGTAGTGGAGAGGGAGGGGAGTCCTCTTAACACCTTTTTTAGATTTGTCTTCCCTTATATGGAGGCTAGTTCCTTAGCCAGGCCCTGAAATAATAAGACTGTAGTGGATGCCTAGATTGTACAACACAGAAAAAAGTTGCTTTGTGAAGAGGGCCAGGAGGGCCCAATGTATTCAGTTTGTGTGCAAGCTTTCATGTTCTTGAGTTTGTACATGCGAGGGCCTATATATATGCCTGTCTGTGTGTGTTTGGGGGGGACATTCCATTACACCTGTGTGTGGTGGCGTAATGAGCCCATGAGTGTGTGCACTGGGTCACAGCCACCCACTGTGCCAGCCATGCACTGCTGCTAATCATGTTGAAAATGAATAAGGTGTCAGAGTAGGTAATTCACAGCTGCATTAAAACACCCCAGCCCAGATATAAGGTACATAAAACAAATTAAATAGTATTTTATTGTAGAATATTTCTGGACACCTGTATTAATGGGCACATCTCAAAGGTCTTCTTATTAGGCAACGGCTGCATGTTTCACCTTCTACACTCTTTAAGTCTAGGTTATTAAGATCATCTTCTACACATTCATGAATGCAGAGTGATCAGGGAGAAACAGATGTGGCTAAAACCTACAGTTTAGTCAGTTTAGTGTTTAAGCTGTACTGGGACTGTAAGATGTGAGTCATTTTCACAACAGAAAACAGGTCAGAGAACAAACTGTAAAAATTACAATAACCAGAAGGCTATTACTACACCTGCAACAATGAGAAAGTAAATTTTTTTTAAAGCAATATCAGTATGGATGCTCTGATCCAAACAATATACATGTAGAAATATATAGAGTTAAAATGAAGAGAAATGGCAACATGGTGGCTGAGTGGTTAGCACTGTTGTCTCACAGCAAGAAGGTCGTGGCCTTTCTGTGTGGAGTTTGCATGTTCTCCCTGTGCTTGTGTGGGTTTTCTCCAGGTACTCTGGTTTCCTCCCACAGTCCAAAAACATGTATGTCAGGTTGATTGGTGACTCTAAATTGCTCATAGGAGTGAGTGTGAGTGTGTGAGGTTGTTTGTCTCTATGTGGCCCTGTGATGGACTGGTGACCTGTCCAGGGTGGACCCCTGCCTTTCACCTGAAAGAGAGCTGGGATAAACTCTAGCAGATCCTTGTGACCCTGCTTAAGGAATAAGCGGGTATAGAAAATGGATGGATGAAGAGAAATGGCTTTGAAGTTTGTTATATCTGCTTCATCATTTTCAGACTGAGACAGATCCAATATAAGAATACAACAATTTGGAGCCTTTTGCACCAATAAGTAGTATATTTTTTTAAATAATTGCTGATTCAACCATAATCTGTCTCTGCAGTCAGTTTATCAAAGCCTCTGCACTTTCTGTTTTAGGAAACACATGGAAAAATAAGATTCCTCTAGAGTGTAATTTTGAAAATATGGTTGTATTTTATTTTTTCACCAATATCTGTGGTGGATTGTCTCAGTGGTAGCACACATACATGAGAGG
Source organism: Mastacembelus armatus (assembly GCF_900324485.2). Taxonomy (NCBI): domain Eukaryota; kingdom Metazoa; phylum Chordata; class Actinopteri; order Synbranchiformes; family Mastacembelidae; genus Mastacembelus; species Mastacembelus armatus. Next base: position 26,289,928 of record NC_046635.1, read on the forward strand.
GAAACCTGAGAGATTATACCATACTTGTTCATTGCCTAGTGAATTACATCAGTTCCCCCTGCCTGGCCCTCTGTCTGACATTAAAGTAGATCTCTAACTGGAAAAAAAATATTCCCTGCATGTATGTGTGGCACATCTGTGCTATTTTTAAATAGGGATGCTGTGAAAGTGTGGAATTGGGGACAAGGCAGCCTTGCACCGGGCCGTGACACAGACTTATGTTAAACCTAATTAGATCATGATAATAGCTTTAGGGCCCCAGTGATCAATGCTAGAGGTCTGTGGAGATGAACTTTCCTTAAGTTTCATGCTGTGCGCTGGTTGTACTAATTTTTGTCATACACGTAGACACACACACACAAATTATTGTAGTTAAAAGGCACTGCGTTACAGTATATGATTGCATTACTTTAAATATCTGTCTGCATAGCCCCTATCTGATTTAATGGTGTGCCATGAGAATAGGTACAGCATGGTTAGATTGATATATGGTCAGTGTTGCAGTAATTATATTTTTAAATAGCTTGCATCAGCACTACATTCACCACCAATATGATGGATAAGATTCTGAGCTCCTTAACACTGGAAATTCACTGAGCCTATTTGACATCAACTAAGTCTTTCACACAATGTGCAGAGTCTCCACATCACAGACACCTGCTGATTGTGAGATGCTTTCCACCAACAACCTCATAGTAGAATGTAGTTTACAGCTTACAGACTCCTTGGATCACTCTCGCTGAAGACAAACAGGATTCCTTATGCTCCCATTACAAGCTAATGTAATTTATGTAATGTAATATTTCAGTATGGCTGCATTTGCTGACATGCTAGCTAGCTAGTTTGTGATAAGTCTTGATACTGGATGCTTTGGGATTCCCTGCCCATATTGGTTGTGGTTGCACCTATACCATCTACTACTCCATACCCCACTTCAGTACGAGATTCAGAGAACAAGGAGACAAAACTGCAAAAAGAAAGATCATGGATGAGGAAGCAGCAGTACTGTCTAGTTGCTTGTATTATACTTTTGTTTCACACTGTAATTACATTTGCATAAGGTCTGGTTTGGAACCAACATTCTTGGCCTTCTGAAAACTCATTTACCCATGTAATTCCACTGTATGCACTTACCCTTGTATGTTGGTGTCTGGTCAAGACACATAAGAAAGGTCAATTTGGAAGTGGAAGTGCTCAGGGTTTTTTTTTTTTGTTTGTTTTGTTTTGTTTTGAAAAAATTGGACTTGAAAAATGTTTTCTATTTTTTAAGATCACAGACATTTTCAACATGTTCGTCGCCCAAGCAACAGTGCCCACATGCTTCAAATCCACCTCCATTGTGCCAGTGTCGAAACACTCCACCCTGACGTGTTTTAATGACTACTGCCCTGTTGCACTCACACCCATCGTTATGAAGTGCTTCGAGTGACTGGTCCTGGCACACCTAAAAGACAGACTCCCATCCACACTGGATCCTTATCAAATTGCCTACCACAGGAATAGGAACGTTGAGGATGCTGTCTACACAGTGCTGCACTCTGTGCTCACACATCTGGACAATAACGACACATATACTAGAATGCTGTTTGTAGACTTCAGCTCAACATTCAACACTGTTATCCCCTCCAAGCTAACCACTAAAGCTGGAGATCTGGCCATCAGCAACACGCTCTGTAACTGGATACTGGACTTTCTGACCAACAGACCTCAACATGTCAGGTCAGGCCACACCTGCTCCACCACCATCACCCTCAACACTGGTGTACCACAGGGCTGTGTGCTCAGCCCATTCCTCTACTCCCTTTTCACCTACGACTGCAGGCCCGTGCATGGCTCCAACTCCATCAAGTTTGCAAAGGACACAACGGTGATCAGCCTCATCAGCGACAATGATGAGACAGGCAGGAGGTATAGCACCTGGCGACATAGTGCGCTGACAATAATCTGCTCCTTGACACAGGCAAGACCAAAGAGCTCATTGTGGACTTCAGGAGGGAGAAAGGAGGCACACATGACCCTATCCATATCAACGGGATGGCAGTTGAACATGTCTCTAGCTTCAAGTTCCTAGGGATCCACACACAGGAGCTGCAGTGGGTGGTGAAAACTGCCAAATGCATCATAGAGACTGAACTCCCAGCCATTGAGGACGTCCAGGGGAAACGCTGTCTACGTCAAGCTCGCAGTATTCTCAAGGACTTCTCTCACCCTGCCCATAGACTGTTTGACCTTCTGCCCTCTGGGAGGCGCTTCAGGAGCCCCCGCACAAAGAACATTAGACTGAGGAACAGCTTTTTCCCTACTTACTGAACTCTGCTCCCTCCTAACCCCACTGTCCCAACCATCCCCACTCACACCACCACACTTTCCTCACCACTCAATATACTAGGACCAGTAAAACTGTACATTGAGAACACTGAACTGTTTCCACCTACACTCTGGACTTAATACTATGTATAATTCTGCACTAGAAAGTTACTGATTATTACTTTAACATGTTTTTCAATGACCATTGCACTAGTGACTTACTTAGCTTAAGGTATCATTGTACAATAGCGTTCATAGTTTCCACTGAGAATGTACATACATTAATAGCACATAGTCCTCTGTACATTATGTTTATAGTACTCACCTTGTAATCTTGCCTTGTACTTGTGCAATGACAATAAAGCTTGATTTGATGACCTCAAGATTTTTCTCATCATTTTACCAAGAGTGTAGGTCTGTTGAGCTCAGTGGGCTGGGAGGGTCAGATATCCAGCAGGAGCCTCAGAAAAAAGCTATTTGGGTTGTTTCTGGTATCTAATCAGGTTGTCTCCTGGCTGCCTCTAAGTGGAGATATTTTGGCTACATTCACACTGGAAGAGACCCCAGGGCAGGCCAAAAACACACTTGAGGAATTACATATAAAATCTGGCCCGTGAACACAGCAGCATGATGCATATAAGAACAAGGACAAGTTACTTTGCTTGGATAATTAAAAATATTGGAGTGTCTTAGTATCTCTAAAAAAATTTTACTGGAGCACACATGAGTTTGAAATGTGCATGTCTGTAAAACCTGTGTGTATCCAAGGCAGTCCTCATGTGTAAAGACAAGTGCTTTTTTTGTTGCCATTGCTAGGCCCTCTGCTCTTTACCACTCAGACCTCATCTCCCATAATGGATTTCATAAACACTACTATTAGCCAGAGGTCAACTTGATTCATAATATATTAGTGCTGGGTCAGTTTGTCTTTTTAGTGGCAGTATCCAGAGTTCCAGTTTGACATGCTACCCTGCCTCCTGCTTAGCACTGAGATGATGAAATGTATTCCAAAAATGCCATAGTTGTTTGAGTGTGAATTATGTGTGTGTGTTTTTTTAATGGCACACAGTTTTTGTTTGTTTGGGTCATATTGGAAGTGGACAATACAGACTGAATAATTTAAATGCATTTTAAAAGTACATAATCTCAGCCACAGATGTATCTGTATAGAGATAAAACCGGCTGTCTAGACAGAGGTGTACTGGATGATACAATGACCACCTTAAACCTTTTAAAGAATAAATGTTTAACAACATTAAAGGTACAAGCTCCCTGACAGAAGAAGGCATCCCTCCACTTGGTGTTGAATGGTGAGGTGTTAAGCTTTCTATGGCGACATCTATCTTTCGCCACCACCTTGAGGGCATCTTTTAAGCAGAGGAATTTAGCCATTATGTGGCATTAACCTCATTAGAAAACAGTCTTTAGCTGCTCCAAGATAAAATTGATTTACAGCTGCCTTTTCCACCACTGCTCTCGATCAATGGTTAAACTATCCCTTTTATGGCCCTTTGCACACTCTCTGCTCTTTTCTCCAGTTTTCTTTAACTGCTCTTTAATTTCATGTCCCCAACACCCCCACACCCTACCCCCCATCCGCATGCACACCACAAGCACACATACATGCACACACACTCTCTCTCTTTCCCAGTGCCAGGTACATAATGACAGCGCAAGAGGGTTTCTTTTTATTCCCCAATGGCCAAAATGGTACTGCTTATATTTTTTGAGAGTGAATGGACATGGCAGGATCACTGGCAGATTCCTTGAATCAATTAAGCAGAAATTTGCTCTCTTAGTTTTTTTTAGATGTGAGATTTTCACCACGGTCAGCTAAATTTGCGTGGGTAGTCTTAATTGAGGTTATATCTTATTTTACTTTCCATTCTTATCAAGGCTGTTGTAGTTACTAACAATTTAGGAATGTGATGACCTTAAGCAGTGGTAGATGCATAGTAATGCCTAAAAAACGCATTTTATGGCCTGGACCTTACAAGAATATAGAGATAGAATGGTGTCAAGTTGTGATTGTCATTGCGTAAACTTAGCTTTTTTTATTTTTTGCATTTGGCCTACCAGATTTTTGCTTGTTGCTAAATGCTTCTCATGAAAAGTAAGCTAGTAGTGTTCTCATAAAAAGAGAAAATGGAAATTTAGCATAGCAGTTTCAAAAATATAAACAATGATTAGACAATGTGAGTAATTAAGGCAGTTTGTTATAAAATATTGTAGACTTTGGGTACATACTATGCCACAAAGCAGTTTAGAGCAAGCAGGGGCCAGGTTGTGTGTTTCTATAGAGGTTGATGGATAAGACTATGTACAGCTAAGCCAAGCAGAAAATCCACAATCCATGTCTGTGTGGTAAAATGTCAGTATATCCCCGCCCACCTCTGACAGCTCAGGTTTATGTGGACGTTTAAGCAAAACACGCAACACTGTATTTCTTTGACAAATCAATACGACCACCATTTCAGCTCTCCTTCCTTCCCTCCCTCCCTCCTTCTTGTGTTCGCTCTTTTCTCATCTGCCTCTGTCTGGGAGAATTGATCCACATGGATGGAATGATATCAACCGACGGATAGAGTGATACGCCCCGCTCCCTCCTTCCTACACTCCTCTCACCGCACTTTTGACACATAAATAAAATATGTGGCCTTTTTGTTTCGATTCACCACGGCGTTAGTTCAGAGAAAGGAATATGGTGCACTGGGCTCACATGTAGCTGTTGGTAGACAAGAGGGAGCTGAGAGTCGGCTGGTTGCCATCACTCACTGTTCACAGGCGCCCTACAAAATCCCCTGAACTTTCCGGCATATGCATTTGTTAGAGTGACGCAGTCAGATTCAAAAGAATGGCATTAGAAAATAATGTGAGTGCTAAATTATTCAGCCATTTTTTGCCATAATGTCTCACTTTACAACCACACACAGCTGCACACACATTTACACACTATATATATATATATGGACTTGATTAGGAAAGGCACACACCTGTCTATAGAAGACCTTACAGCTCACAGTGCATGTCAGAGCAAATGAGAATCATGAGGTTGAAGGAACTGCCCAAGGAGCTCAGAGACAGAATTGTGGCAAGGCACAGATCTGGCCAAGGATACAAAAGAATTTCTGCAGCACTCAAGGTTCCTAAGAGCACAGTGGCCTCCATAATCCTCAAATGGAAAAAGTTTGGGACGACCAGAACTATTCCTAGACCTGGCCGTCCAGCCAAACTGAGCAATCGTGAGAGAGGAGCCTTGGTGAGAGAGGTAAAGAAGAACCCAAAGATCACTGTGGCTGAGCTCCAGAGATGCTGTAGGGAGATGGGAGAAAGTTCCACAAAGTCAACTATCACTGCAGCCCTCCACCAGTTGGGGCTTTATGGCAGAGTGGCCCGACGGAAGCCTCTCCTCAGTGCAAGACACATGAAAGCCTGCATAGAGTTTGCCAAAAGACACATGAAGGACTCCCAGACTATGAGAAATAAGATTCTCTGGTCTGATGAGACCAAGATTGAATTTTTTGGCGTTAATTCTAAGCGGTATGTGTGGAGAAAACCAGGCACTGCTCATCACCTGCCCAATACAATCCCTACAGTGAAACATGGTGGTGGGAGCATCATGTTGTGGGGGTGTTTTTCAGCTGCAGGGACAGGACGACTGGTTGCAATTGAAGGAAAGATGAATGCGGCCAAGTACAGAGATATCCTGGAAGAAAACCTCTTCCAGAGTGCTCAGGACCTCAGACTGGGCTGAAGGTTCACCTTTCAACAGGACAATGACCCTAAGCACACAGCTAAAATAACAAAGGAGTGGCTTCGGAACAACTCTGTGACCGTTCTTGACTGGCCCAGCCAGAGCCCTGACCTAAACCCTATTGAGCATCTCTGGAGAGACCTGAAAATGGCTGTCCACCAACGTTCACCATCCAACCTGACAGAACTGGAGAGGATCTGCAAGGAAGAATGGCAGAGGATATATATACACACATAGATAGATAGATAGATAGATAGATAGATAGATAGATAGATAGATAGATAGATAGATAGATAGATAGATAGATAGATAGATAGATAGATAGATAGATAGATAGATATGTGTGTATTTTTTCCCCACACTTACATCTGAATAATCATTTACTGTCAGTGTCCAAATTTGTCAGGGGAGATGATGAGAGTTCACTAACTCTGTCATGCTACTGCATTAAGATTCCAAACCAGTATCACAGTTAATCCACACTTTAATACCAAGCAAAATAAATCACTACCATGGCTACATGTATTAGGCTCATGCACTGTATTAACAGATGAATGCAACATATTCATCCACACCTTGGCTAGATATTCCTGATATGATGGCAAAGGCATTTCCACAGCTGGACAAGAAATAGCTTGTAGGTGAACTAACCTCACTTCCTTGGAGCATGTCAGAGCATCAGGTCTGGGTCACACAGGCCTGCAGGGTTTCCACTTAAGTCTGTTAAACAGACAATTCTATAGCGTTTTCTAAGGCTTTAAACTCTCCTTGTACCTTCCTAGGCTAAAGTTGCTCTCTTGCACCCTCCTTTCTGTATCCAAAGCCTCTTAAATGTGGGTCGACTCACTCACACACACACACACACACACACACACAGGAATACCTATGGGCCATATTCAGTACACAGCTTCTGGTCTGGACATTGAAGAAAAGAATGACACAGCAGATAGGAGATAGCCAGCTTGGACTTAAAGACAGACAGAGTAACCCTACTACAACAGATAACTGATGGGATTAAATAGGAATTATCTGTTGATATGGCCATGCAGTACCTCAGTAAGTCCTAGAGGTCCCAGTGTGTGTGCAGGTGTGTGTATGTGTGTGTCACTATTATGATTATCCTCGTCATTGCAGTGATTGGCGTCATCACCCCACACAGAGTGCATCAGATTTGTCTTGTCTTGTCATGCACACACACCACCTCCTCCCATCCTCTTTCCCACCCTCATTTCCTCTTCCCTGAAAGCCCTGAGTCACCTCAGACAGTGGGACGGGGTAGGTTCTTAGACAGTGTGACAGTGTGCTCAGCCCTGTTAAGCCTGCATCAGGTTCAGCTCCACTTCTGGTCAGCACTGATCAGGGAGTCCTGAGAAAGAGAAACAGAGAGTGACAGAAACAGAGGGGAGAGAGAGAGAGAGGGAAGATAAGAAAAATGCTGAGTTCAATGCTACTACTGCTCCCCTTTCCTCCCTCCCCTTTCTGCTTCTAGCATCCCCTCCTCGGGAAGGGGTTCCCCCCTGGAAAGAGGAGGGGAAGGTAAATCGACTGCTGTACTGCTGACTGCTCTGCAATAACCTCCGAATACCTCCAGCTCACTGAACACTGCTCTTTTTCAACTTTTCTGAATTCAGCTCTTCAGAACTTTTTTGTAAATCTGTTTTTTGGAATTTTATTTTTAGTATAAAAAAGAAAAGGGTTTTTTTGTTCCCTGAAAGAAAAATGTCACATCACAAATACAGCTCATAAACACACATTGATATATATATATATATATATATATATATATATATATATATATATATATATATAAACCTAATTTCAACGATAAACAAAAGTATTATATTCCTAAATTAGATGTTATAATAATAATATATATATATAATATATATATATTTTATATAATTTTGATTTATGTGGTCGGAACTCACAAATATACGGAAGCCAAAAATGGTCATGCTTGCAATTTTTTTTTTCATTATTACGTTATCTCAAGATCGCAAATATTACATTAACTCACAATATCTTAACTTGTTTTCTCGTGAATACTGGGCCATTTTATTCATCAGCACAATAAAACCTTGCTATTTCAAGATTTTTACAATTACATTATCTTGAGATAAAATCTTGTTTTCTTGTGATCATCATCATTTATCTCCTTATCTCGAAAAAAGAAAGACAAGATTTCTCAAAATAAGTTTGTTGTATTTTGTGGTATTGACATAACCACATTTTATGTAATCACGTAAATAATTACATTATCACGAAAAAACTAGCTTTGTCATCTCAAGATAATGTAATAACCTGTGATCTCGAGGTAATGTATATGTATATTACAACCATGACATACTTGGCATCCAAATGTGTACTGCATAAAACACTTTCTACTTATATGGATACTCACCCTATAATCTTTATTAGCAAATCCAAATTAAGCTATATGTGCAAAATATAACAATAGTTAAATTATAATATGGAGAAACATCAAAACTATGTTCAAATTGCACCCACTGCCACCCACACATTAAAATCTTGTGAGTGCTGGTGAGTGTTGATTGGTAATTTCTGCGAAAGTTTCTCATAAGTGCTCTTTCAGCTGCAGACTCAGGCTTAAAATGTAATGATAATCATTATTAAATACATAGTGTTGTACAATTAATGTTTGCTAAAGCATTAAAGAAAAAAGGAAAGAAAATACAGCTGCATAGATGTGCAGCTACATTATTTAATGCAGTAGCTATCCAGGTCATTAAGCAAGATTTTGACACCTCTGTTATTTACTACCCCAAGCGGTTTCCTACCTCGTTTAATCAGACTTTACTAAAAACCCGCTGACTCAGAGAGAAACTTCTTTCTCTATGCTGTGTTTATGTTTATCTCCTCAGCTCCTATCTGCTCCTTGCCTTTCTCTCTTTCTCTTTGCTTACCTACCAGAATGTCTATTTTGTGTGTCTGGTGTTCGGGGCTGAGCCACAGAATAGTCACAAAAGAACAAATAAAGTAGAGTAAAAAAAGTGTTTACTTCTCATATGAAAGGCAAGTATCAAAGGCATAGAAGGTCTCAGCGTTGCAACAGTTAGACACTGAGTGGAACTTTCTTTATACCAGTGGTCAGGTGATAAATGTGTAACTTTGTGATTTTGACGTGTTTTACCAAAGCAGCTATCTCAACCTTCCATCCATCAGAGGGTGATATTTAAAACATCCAAAGTGGAGTGCACCATTTTTGCCTTAGAAGTGGTTTACCTTCGATTTTCTCTGCTGGGAAGGGATCACTTGAGACAGAAGGGGGAGGCGGATGGTGAGGAATAAGATGTGGCTCAATACAAGTTATCTTTAATGGAAGGATCCTGGATGAAGGGATTTGGGAGAAAAAATAAGGGGAAAAAGCAGAGAGACATGGAGGGGAAACACAAAGCTGTAAAGTGTTGACAGCTGTGTTTGATGCGGTCAAAATCTGGGGTCAGGTGCCGATAAACACACACAAACAAATGTTCTTGTGGCACAGATTTATTAGCTGTCCCTTGCTAAATGGAAGTTGGATGTAATATTGTTCTTGTCATGACGGCCATCTGATGTCAATTTCACACAGCGGTGGGACCCTCTGCAAGCTGCTCCACACACCAGCCATCCTGGTACCAAACGAAACCTCCACACATACAAAAGGTGTACGAAAGCTACACAGACGTGTACTCATTTTCTCTCTACCCCCATGTCTCTGTCTATCCCTCCCTTCTCTCTCTCTCTCTTTCTCTCACACACACTCACACCCACACTGGGATAAGTCATGAGGAAATGGATGCCCATGTTTTGTGGGACCACCTGTTCATCCTGGATACAAGTCTAAGAACCCAGTAAGGGTTAACCCTCTTTGTGGGAGGGAGCCAAAACTGTGTGTGTGTGTGCACAACTTCATACATGTATGTGTGTGTCAGTGTGTGTGTGTGCAAGCTTTGGCACGGCCTGTCTGAAACGTGCCCCATGAGTGGCAGACTGGCTCAGGGTGTCCGGCTGGGAGGGAACAGAGCCCACTGCTGGACCACCTCCCCGGCAACACACGCATGGACACATGGACACACACACACACAAACACACACACACACACACACACACACACACACACACACACCTAATCCTATGCACATTCCATGGGGAGTGTTTTCGCCTCCATTACCAATTCCAACCTACCTGCCTACTAACCACATAGATAAAAGGAAAAAAGTATACATAATTTATATTTGTCTTTAAAAATCAGTGATGAAGAACATTTACAACCACTTTTATTACTAAATCAGACTGTAGATTAATAATTAAAGTGAATGCATTTTTCGTTTAAAAAAACACAAAAATGTGCAAAACTTGTGCAAAATCCAATGAATATAGGTTTATGTGAAGTACAAGTTTTACTTTTTACAGGACAAACTAATATCCTACTACCTGGAGCTGCTGTCAGCATCGATGCTCTACCAGTCAACAATGCGTCCATGTATGCCACATTTATGCTACCGCTGTGATGACCACACACTCATACCGACCTGCAGACATACTTCAACACATACAAATGCATCCACACAAACCATCTTCAATCATGGCACCTCTCATCATTCTAATAAGTGTCTGAAAATAGGGGAAATGTCATCACTAACCCCCCAACCTCCACCCACCCCCACCCCAATAAATAATCACCTCCTGGGAGGCAATGAGATGGAGGGAAAAAAAAAAACAGAAATCTTGTCTTTCAAAGCGAAAAGGGGAAAAATACTTTAAGGGGCAATGAATTTCGTGGAGAAGAATAGGATGTTGGTACATGTTTTACTAAAGGAAATATAATGGCAGACTATTATTAGATCACATTAATCACGAGTGTGCCAAAGGCAGTGACAGCCGCACTGAAAAGGATTGAAAACGCTGGTAATGGATATAAATTACCCATTGTGTGATAACAGGATTTTTTTCTTCACTAAGAAGGTAAAAAGGAATAAAACACTGAGAGAGCCACTAAACGTTGTGTGTACATATTTGCATGTGTATATGTGTATTTATGTGTGAGTGTCCTGCCGCCTGTGTGTGTGTAATATGTAATAATACAGGGTTATCAGTGCAGGATTAAAATTTTAAGCGAATCAGATAGTGACAGTGAGGCCTTGTATTAAAGGCACCGGCGACAGAAAAGAGGGAAGGATTAAAAACAGATTAAATTGGTTTGTAGTGACAGAGATGAAAGGCAGTAGGAAGAGAGGGGGAAGGAGAGTGTGTTTTGACAGAGGTCTGTCGGGCTTTTGGCATGGTGATAATGAGTCACATCTCCCATGCACTGTTATTTATCGCCGACTTGGCTCACAAACAAAAGATCAATAATTTTGAGCAAATCTAATGTTGTCCTCGCCACTAATGCGCTCGTCCATCACATCTGCCATCTCCACCAAGGAGATGGACTGATTCTCTGTTTATTTGGAGATCAAATGCAATTATATCGCATGTCTATAATGACAGAAGAACCCCCCCCCCCAAACTACCACCCCACCCTACCCATGTGAATATGTTTGGTGCTTTGAAACAAGCCCATGTATTTGTATGTACAGATATAAAGACATGCACAAAGGTGTCACATATGTGTAAATGATAATATATGTATTGAATGGGCGATGGGTTGCCGTGCCATTTTTCCACATCAATCTTCATTTCTTCCTCAGACCTTGCCTTTGAAATATGAAGTGTGTCAACGGCCCGTCCCCCCACAACACAGGAGGCACACAAACATCCGTCAAAGCAACACACCCGATGTTCACCAGTTAGCCCTGCAGCACAGAACGATGAGAAGACAGCAGATCCTTCACTGACAACTAGCCCTGGGTGAGACACTTTGCAGCCACCTGAACTCAATCAGGCTCCAGTGGAGGCAGCATTTGGGTATTTCATTTCATCTCCATCCCCTTATTCACTTGAGGTACTTTTTTTTAATTTCTCAATGCCACATGCAGGAATGCAAATCTCATTTGGAATCTAACATCACTTTTGTTATGGTTCTCTACATAGCAGCTGCTTCTTTTGGCTCTTCAACCTGATTTACTGTTCCTCAGCAGACACTAATATGAGGGCTATGAGAGGTTTAAGCCACTGTAACCACAGTGTACGATATGCATCAACTCTCTAAGGTGTCTAATATTTGCCAACTGTTGGCTATGTATACAAATCATCAGGGGTCTAATGTGCTTCCTGCACCAAAATCAAGCTTGCCCCATGCCACTATCCAGCACTGTGACAGTAAAGTCAGTGGCAGGTGTAAGACGAAGCTCCTTCCTCTTCTCCCTGGGTCAGGTGTGAGGAGCAAAACAATGAGAGACAAAGGTCACCTGGCCCACAACATCCCACCTGCTGAGGTGTTGACCTAATGCACCCCTGAGGTAAGTGAAAGAAAAGAAAGAAGGAAGGAGGGAAAAGAAGAAAGATAGATAAAGCAAAAGCAACAAAAGTCTTCAAGAGAAATTGAAGTAGCAACCAAGACAGTGACCAAAGTTCACCAAATAAGCAGAGGATCTGCCTGACTATGATATTATAGAAAACCAGAAAATGACTTTGGATCCTCTTATCAGGTGACACCATGGTGGACTTTCCTTTACTTCCCAAGTTCATAAGCACAGTAAGAAATTTATTCAGCATCAACATTCACCAGTAGTATTAAAAATAATTACTTAGTCAATTTTGGAATCATATTTAGTCAATCTAAAACTTCCGTCATCCCACAGTAACATATTTAAATTGATTTTATTATTTTTAATTGCATTTTTTTAAAGTTCAAGTTCATGTAAACCACTCTAAATTGTCTCTGTGGTGCGTCTGCCAAAAGATGCTACCTGTAAGCTTGCAATGCTTTTAAAACCGCAGCTTTGCTCAACCAACTACTCAAAGATAATTGATATTAATATTTAACACTTCTTCATTATAAATAATCTAATAACCTTGATCAATTATCACTGATGGGACAGTGAAAGTAGTAACTGTGGATGATTCTGAGGTATCCTGCATTTAACTTTTCAGCAAGCTCTTTTATTAAAATCTGTTTTTTGGAAAATGTGAGAAAGGCAGATCCTGGATGTAGCAGGTCAGGACCTTGGCAGGTGAAATAATAAAGCTTTGACATAAGGCAGAGAGCAGGGAAGCACTCCATGACCCAGTACAACCCAAAGCACCTCCCAACTGCACCTAATTCTCTCTCTCACTGTGCCTTTCTTTCCCACTGTTAACATATCCAGACACCTACAAGCATGGCAGACTTCCTAGATGTTCAGATCAGTGTCAGGGCACAGCTAAAGGTCAACATGCCTAGAAGCCACAGAAACCAGCAACAATGTGCTGCTTTTACACTAAAGATTTTAAAACTACAATTTTTAAATGCAATCAGCAAATCAAATTCTATGCATGAAACAGAGAGCCTCACCAGAAAGAATCAAGTGATGTTTTCGAGGAAATCAAGGAGGGGCTGTTATAAATAGCCTACAAATGCATGCAGGGATCGTCACCTAAGCTGTTTTTTCCTTCCTCTGTTTAATTGACATCCGTACATCAGTGGTAAAAATGCAAATATACAGAGACAAACACGGTGTTAATGACACAGCCACACACACTCATCAGTAGAGTGACACAGGCATGCACAAGCACATGTAATAACAGGTCATCGTCTTCGAGTCACCCAAAGTCATGTGAAAAGATGTCATAGCCGATACCAAGACACATTATACTCTTTTATTTGGATCTGTCTGCTGAAATATATTATATACCAATAGAGCTGTGAAAATTATCTGGATCATAGATGAATATGTAATAATTCACTACTATCACTGTAACGACCACCTTCCATGTTGTTGTAATCATAGTTTCTGACCACATCACTATCATCATCAACACCATCATCTGTTATCATCAAGCCCATCATAAGCAATATGTTTTTTTTTGTTTGTTTTTTTTTTAACAAAGGATGTGACATGGGCAGTTAGTGGATTGTGCAGTGTTAGGACAGATTCAAAACAAGTGTTGCAGTTTAATTCAGCTCTAGAGCAGGAAAAACTTCTGTTAATAGATAAATTTAACAAAGGAGCATTTTTTGGTATTAACAGAGTTCAATGTGTACTTATAGAAAAGGTGTTTATTTACATTTAACATAAGCATTATTTTAACCAAGGTACTTTTGTGCCTAAATCTAACCACAGGCAGAGCTATAGACTCTGGACTCAGCTTTGAGAGTTGCATACTTCATTCGATCACAGAAATGTTGCTTCTGAAAACCAGCCATTACATTTAATCCAAAACATTTGAGCTGTAGTTTAGTCATATATGTGTAATTTCTAGGAAGCAGGGTTTAAAACAATGACTGAAATCACTCCCAAACTGACTGACAGGTCTGTAGACTGACAAATACTAGAAAAGAATTAAGTTAAAGATATCAGTGTTAGTTGGCTTAGGGTGGTAGATGGAAGTGCAGCAAGTCTGATTTTTATGAAGGAGATCAGAATATTAACATTAACCATGACCCTTCTGTAACATTAACATGCTGTTGTTAGTTGTCTAACCACTTACCATACTAAAATCACTGTAACCACATGCTTTCACTAACTGTAACCACTGGTGCCTTTCGCAGGTATTGCAGAAAATATGGTTTTACTAGGAATAATGCCAGGGTTTTGGGGGGACTACAATCATGATGTGCTGTCTATCCATGGCCAAATCTCTTAAGCAAAAGCAAAAACTCTTTGAAATAGCTGTCCATGTAACTTGTGCTTCACTACCTGTTTTGATCACAGGTTTCAAATCAATTCATCATTTCACTGACAATAAAAATAATGAGGCAATAATCAATCAATAAGTTATTGAACCAACAGAGACCTGGATGACCTGTGTTGAACAACATTAATGTTAGCTTCTTTGATTAGTGTGGCATCACTGGTAACGATTGATATGATAAAATGGAGAAAGCTTAATTTTAAAGTGTTTTTTTCACTTTTTACTTGTTTCTCTTAGTGTCGGTGTTTAGCGGTAAAGAAATCCTCTGACACATATAATCTACTTCAGACTGACATCAGCCCGTGTTGCTATCAGTGCATCCCTATCTCACAGAGCAGGCTGCATACATGAGGCAGTCTGGGAGTAAGGCTAGACTGACACCACAACAGCAGCCTTTGGTTCCCTCCACGCTCCTCTCGTAGCCTGAATATCGCCTGTGGGATTTCACCGCACTAAAGAGTCATGTCAAAGATCTCTACAACGCATGACGTCTCCCTCAGCCATTGCTGTCATGTTCCCTCTCCTTCTTACTTCCAAACCCCTCAGACAAGCCCCCCATTTTTTTTTCTCTTTCCAAGCCTCTCTTGACACTGGTTTGAGCAGAAGACTTTCTCCCTGAGCGTTTTAAGTTGTCAGTTTTTTAAACACACATATCAAAGTCAGGAGTAAAGGGGGGAAAAAAAGACAGATGTTTCTCTTATGCCTTTCTACTTGAGTACAATGAAGCTTTAAAAAGGAAAGAGAGAGAGGAATGAAAAGACATTTGCAGAGATCTTTTTGCAATCCAGATCCTTTCTCCCGACGACTGGCAATACATCATTTGTATTGATGCAATATTAAATTTCAATATCGCATGTCAAAAGGTACAAAATGATAGATCATAGCCTAACTAAATGAATTATTAAAGGCATACGCCGGCTGCGCTATCAGCTTCTCTTACAATCAGCTATGTCAGAAGAGTGCAGTTGGTGATACTGGTAGCATTTCAAAGCTTCATCGTTTTTCTTTTTAGCTGCATCCCAGCTTTCTTAATCTAGCTTTCTGTCACTTATTAATGTTCCCAAGAAACTAAAAACCACAGATCTTTCCCTCCCAATAATCAGAAGCTTAACTCACGTCCTTTTATTTCTAGAGAACAATAATTAGAAAAAAAATGAAGAAAGTCATAATTAAATATTGAATATTGTATAGAAGATAGAGAATATGTGTTTAGCTTTGTTCGATATATTAAGAGCAGAGAAGAAGGAAGAGCACAGCCAAACTTGAGGCGGTGACTCATTCTATGTGGTATGATTTATGTGCTCTTTATGTGCTCTGCGACCCTGTAAGTTTATCTCTATATTCCCTGCCTGATAGAGTGACTCTTTGGTTGTCTCTTTGCCACACCACAATAACACTCTGTTCCGCACTCAATGGTTGATTCTAATTTACAAGCCAAGTCAAAGGTTGCATCTTGGATGCCTGGTCAAGTTGTGGTTGACAGAAAAATAGAAGAAACAAAGACAGAACAGTGAGGACAGGGGAAAGACAAAACAACACAACCAAGTAGGTTTAAAAAGAACCTACTTTTGTGAAATAGCCTGAGAATGACATACCCAAGATAAAATGATACTGAAAAGGGGCATAGATCTGAGCATGGGTTTGTGATTTCAAACACTGTATAGTTTGGCTGGACTGGGACCTCAAACCTATCAATCAAAATGTGAACAACTGCTCTACTGCTCCTCACAATGGCTGACTCAGCAAATGCAATGGGGACGCAGGTGAAATCTGGAGCATGATGTAGCAGGAGGAGTCGGTGGTGCAGAGGGGTTTGCTTCAGAGTCTCATGTCAGTGCTACGTTGATTTCAAGAACTTGCATATCATACCTTAGGATAAATTACTGTTCTGGTACATATGTGTACTTAGTAAATTAGAAAACGTTTCTTTCCCCTGTCTTGTTAAGTATTCCTGGCATCTTATTTGTCAGAGAAATTTTGTCCAATTAAAAAGAAAACTTTTGTATTCATATTTTACTCTGTTTTACTTTATTTTCATCAAAGAACCAATGTAATGGTTGAACAACCAAAAAAGCAACGACAAACTAAAGCAGTCAGATAAAAAAGTGCTGTAATAATCCTTTATAAAAGTGATAATGTTCAAATTGTGTTCAAATTGAGAGCTGTTCATTTAACTGTATGGTCATTTTAGAAGCTGTAGTCTGAGGTACAGAGAGCTGTTCTTATCATTTTATCCACCTCATTTATATCATTGATGAAGGTCTAAATAACAGAAACCATTCTCGATAATGCAACACAGCACAAACTGCATCATTCTTCAATATTTTGGGAAATAAGACCAATAATGTGGATACTTCCTTATAAAGACATATATGTCTGCAGCTTTATTTAGTTAATTCAGTTGTGGGATCAAATATTAATAATCACTTATCTGTTTGAATAATAGTTGGTAATATATATACAGTGCATAGCACAAGTGCCCAGTATTATGCTTATTTATGAGTCTTTGTAGCCTGCATGAGTGCTAATTCTTTTGTGCATGTGTGATGCCCTGAATCCCTAACCCCCATGAGGTTTTAATTGCAGTGTCCAGATTGCAAGAGCTGGTTAAGGCCTGGTGACCCCCATGAGAAGTCACAGCCTCCGTTTAGCTTCCAGATCCCATGCAAACGAAGACAGGGCCCCTGTGTTAGCGTGCTAGCACTGGCTGGCAAAAATTCAATTTTCATCCCCCTTTTGTATCCAAGCCTGCTGTCTTGCCCTAACGATGCTCTCTCATTCCCCCCCACACTCCCCTTCTCTTGCCTTCTCCCTTCAACAACAGAACACAGTGGAGTCGTTAGGACCCTCTCTTCATTACTTCAAAAAACCAATCATTAGACACCAGAGTATATACGTAATTAGAAAATCACTTCCTTTGCAATCCCGGCTAAGTAGTTTACATACTGTAATTACAGGGACAAAATCAATTTTTAATCATTTCACTGATTGGGCTCATCAGCTCAGTAGGAACATTGTATCCTGCTTGTTGTGCGAAAGCAACATCTGGGCTAAAACAATTACCCTTTTGTGTTCCAGAGCGGCTCTAAAAATGCCTCTCTGCCACTTCCCCATGTCGTGGACACTCTTTCTATCTCTATCCGTCTCCAGACGTAGTTTTTGTCTTCATCTAGCTATCTTTCTTTCTTTCTCCTCCTCCCTTTCTTTTCCTCTCCCTTTCCCACTTCTTTGCTCACTTTCTCTTTCAATCCCTGCCCTTGACTTGGACATGGAGGATCACATTTAAAGCTTTATAAATCAATACGCTATAATAAGCTGCTCTTGACAGAGAGGGAAAGAAAGGAGGGGGAAAAAACAACATATTGCTTTTTTAACACCTCTGTTTTTGTTTTTTTTCATGCCCCTGTTGTTATTGTGATTTGTGTTTTGTTCTTTTTACATTGTTGCCTTTTATATAACAGATTTTGTTTGCCCCCGCAGAAATATCACCTTATTACCATGTTTTCTGTGCATGATGTTGAAGGGGGAAAATGTGACAATGTCAATAACAGCTTTAACAGATATGTAAAGGCAGACGACGTCTTGTTGAAGTGAGACATAAATACATAATCCAACTTCAAACCGTGTCTTCTGCCCTGGTATGTTTCACCCTTCACTGGCTAATAAAATGCTTTGTATTCTTGTCTGAGAGAGGCCCGATCGATCCACATTAGTCTGAACCCTCTCTCTCTCTCTCTCTCTCACTTTTAAAACTCAGGAAATCAGATTTCAGTGGGGGGAGAAAAAAAATCGGTTAATGCATCGATCACTTGAGCTGTATGCAAATCACATTTGCCTTTATTTTTTTTTCTGATCAATAGCATTAATTAACAGCTTCGTTTTAACGGCACCCCGCAATCCCGTTAGACACCGTTGTCGACCTCAGAAATCACCCACGCTCCACCCCTCACCCCCCACCCACCCAACCGTCCCTCAGTAGTCATGGAAATGAACGGCGCGTGGCAGGGACCATAAATCAGGAAATCCAATTTGACCATGAGCTCCAGTACTAACAGTAAAATACGAGCACTAACACAGCACACAGGTAGATCATCCCTTACTGGGCATAATACTATTTATTTATGACAAAAAGCTCTGAAGAAAAGAAAGTTTACAAGAGTTTTAAATAAAATTTGTGGAACTGTTTTGCAGGACCTGATTTTAGACATGAAGTTCAGTTTATGTGTCATAAAAACAGAAAACAATATGTTTTGTGGCTCTGACTTTTTAAAGTCTGAATACAAAATAACCTTGATTGTCAGAGTGATTCCATGAAGATTATCTTAGTTCAGACTTTCTGAATTTGAAAGACATGAAAAGTACAAGTCACGTTATCTTGGCGTCTGCTGTTTCTTATCTAAATCTGTTCCCACAATTTTAAGGAAGTACAATACTCTTCCATAGTGTGTAACTAGTATTACTGCTGTGGACCTTTATAGCCCACATTTGGTTAATGGAAAGATTCTGTTCTTCGATAAGACAGAATACTTTAAAAAATAAAGTTTGAATTTGTAAACTTCCCATTACACATGATTTTTCAACTTTATTTAACAGTAGTGCAACACCAACATTGTATATCATTGTGTGTGTGTGTGTGTGTGTGTGTGTGTGTGTGTGCGGGTGTGTGTGTGCACGCACTCTCTGCTAACCAGCCTAGCTGCTGCTGCCAGGGATGCTAGTGTGTGGGATTAATAATGGACGCTTTTTGAAATTATTATTATTCCCAAAATGCTCTTTTGTGATTTGCTTTGAAGGGCGTGCATGTGTGTGGGTGGGGTGGGGGGTGTTAAGTGAATGAGGGGGAGGTGGTTAGTGAGGTGGTGGTGGTGCAGGGGGAGGTGGGTGGGGAGGGGGCTTGCTTGCTCATTTGGAGAGCTTTTCCAATTATACAATTAGTGAGGAATGTAGGCCAGCAGCCTTGGTGTTCCTCCTGCTCCCCGACCCTGGATAGCAAGTGCCCTCGCCTCACTTTGTATTTATGTTTCTTTCTCACTTGTCAAAATCACATGAATGGATACAGACTAAAAAAACATAAATAATTTGCAAGTGTGGATATAAAATAAAAGTGACATCAGCTCATAGTCCAGGAGGTGGCTGAAGCAGCCAGTGTCCCAGAAGAGCAAAGCTAACAAATGCTGACCTTCTTTGTGAATTGGGTTGCGTGTGAACAACCATGGCAGTACACTGTAGTTTTAATAGATAAAGTCACAGGGTCAGGGCTTCTCTGATCAAATACTCTTTGTTTTGCTGAAGTGCTTTTTGTAAATCCAGCACCAACTCCCACCATGCCCCAAAAACCCCACCACTTTGGGACGATGAATGTGTTAGTGAGATAGCTGGTTTGGGGATCTAACGCACACAAAGTTAACTACTTTTGATTCCTTTTCTTCTCTGGGATGGAATTATATGATAAATTGATTTATGATTACGAAGGAAAAATGTTTTATAATTTGGCCACTTTCTGATTGTCCCCTCACTCCTGCCTGCCTGTTACAGAGTATGCTGTACTGGGTTTAATATGAAGCAACAACAACAGCCAAGTGCCATCTGTTGGCATGCGGATTTTCTGTAATCTCTCTTTACTGATTACAACAATGACTACACGAACCTCTTAAATAATTATCCCACAATGTAAAAAAAAAGCTAAATAATTATAATCATTAACTCCCACCAAGTCTGCCACTCCTCCAGCAAATGAAGGCTGTCAGAGAAAGAGAGAGATAAAGGGAGAGACAGTGAGAGAGAGAGAGTTTTTTTTCTGCTGTGATGCCAATCATGTCTTATTTATACCAGCAGGGCTGAGTGCCACACAACAGTGACAATCTTAACCCAACAACGTTAAAGAGGAAACTGTGGGAAAATTGACCCCTCTCCACTGATCGCCTTTGCAAGTTATGTTCTTTTTCAGTTTTCTGGAAGAAAAAAAAAGATCCTAAAAGGGGGTACAGGTTATATTTTTTTTCAAGTCTTGAGCTTTTTCAGCAATGGAATTAATGTCATATCACTCAGAATTATAAAACCAGCTCTATTTAGAAACATCCTGCAGGAAGACATTAGTGAACATTAGTGAAGGAGAAAGTGACACCAGTTCATCCACTGAGTAGCTTTAATAATCTAAATGCATTGGAGCTAGAAGACAAGATGTGTGGAAGTGATGTTCACAAATTAGCTGGCTACCTACTCATATGACCATAAATGCAAGAAGCACAAAGTTCACACCCTTTCTCTGGGGACTATTTAAAGGCATTCTGGGAAATGTAGGGAATCACTATCAAGAATTAGAAGCCAGACTGAGGCTATGTGAGTACACCAGAGAAACAAATTATACTGGAAGGCACGAAAACTCTTGTGTCTGGTAGTCAATTAGTGTCAGTAGTGATCAAACTTTCTCTAGGTTTTAGGGTATTCAAGCTTTTTAAAACTAATCTTTAAAATGCATCTCAAAGCATTTAGCCTTATTTGGTTTTAAGCTATAAAAATGCATCAAATTTTATAAAGTGATCCTATATTCTGTAAATGTAAAGTATTAATTATAGCTGTCAACGAGGTGAAGTCGAGAAAAAGTGCAATATATACATCTGAAATGTAGTATAAGAAAACGGAAATACCAGAGATGTTACTTCAGTTAAAGTACTTACTTACTTTACACCACTGTTATAGATACACATTCACTGGAAGCAAATGCCATTCCCCTTTAAACAGCATCTTGTTTCATATGTTGAGGTTTTATGTGTGTGTCTGTAAACGCTCATCTGTGTGTGCACGTGTGTGCAGGTCTGTTTATGAATCTCTTTCTATATAAGTCATCTGTCTGTGTATGTGTTTGCAAGTTTCTCTGTGAGTGCTTTGTGTGAGAAATGGTGTGAGAATACGTCAAAGGGAGCATGTGTTAGCTCTGCTTCCAATATGAGGGAAATCTGTGGCACATACCTCTGATATGACACAAGCCAAAACGACATGACTCACCCATGCTATATTTGATTAATAAAACTACAGCCAGCAAAATGTGTTCCAAAACAGCAGACCATGACCAAGGCATGGTTTAACTGGGGAACTGTAGCATAACATGTTTATTATGAATGTATGAAGACAAAACATACAGTTTGTGTGCAGAGCATGAAATCTAATATGATAAAAAAATTAATTCATGTGATTGTTATATTTGCAGTTAAATATGTCTTCTCACTTTAGGGAGACATATGTGAATGCAGAGTGACAATTCAGACAGGCTGTTGTCTCAGCTTGTACTGAAGAAGATAGCTGCCATATATGGTTAACCCCCTGCTGCTCCGAATCTTAAAATAAATGTTATAACATGAATTTTCCAGCTTCAAGAGAAAAGGTTTCAATTGATTAGCACTTTACAAGCAATCAATTTTTACAAACCGGGCTGACCCTCTCGTCTCTTTCCGTTTCTCAGGAAGCCAACTCTCAGGACGATGGTCTCTTAGAAATTAAAAGAATACAGAGATATGAGTGTGTGAGTAATTACTGGAGAGAGGAAGAAAGGAAGAGGAGGGATGCTGAGAGACATATATATAGATTTGAGGCTTGCAAAGATGAATGCAAGGTGCCTGAGCACCAGCGAGAGAAGGTGTAATTCCTGCTGTACGAGCATAACGACAACAATGGTGATGATGATGATGATGATGCTGGTTATAGACAAGCAGGTGGGATGAAACATACTAACCCCACAACACAGCTATATCTCTCACTTGTACCTGTCACATGATCTCTAATCACTCACTGACACACAGAGACATACAGTACACACACCATAACAACCCATCACTATAAGAGATGGGGTGGCCACGCTCCTCCAGCTCCAGAAATAATAGCTTGCACCTGTTTACCATGTCACCTCTATTTGCTAATTGTCTCCTTGAGCTGCATTGAGAGGAGATGACAGCATTGTGACTTTTTGACAGGCATGCTGTGTGTATGTGTCAATACTTTAAAGTCACATGAAGTTAATACATTTGTGTCTTGCTACTTTATGTCCCTGCATCTAAACGAAAACTGTACATTTGTTTATCCATGTTTATGAAATCTAACCTTGGATTCACAATATCATTTACACTTATTTATATTTAATTCCAACAAAAAGTTTTTTGTTACATTTCAGTTAATACTATTTTGTGACATATGCTTGTTCACTTGCTTGTCTTAAACAGAATTCATCGGTCTGATAGGATAGTTGTCACTCTGCATATTGAGTAGAAAGACTAGTCCAATCAAATGTGCCCCCAACAGCTCAGAAGTTAAGAATGTATTTTCCGTATTGTGTAGTTTTGACAATAGAAAACAGTTGTAATTTACAAGTAGTACACTCACACAGCTGAACTACAGTATTCACTGACAAATAACAGCTAGACCTGATAAGAGCAACAACATCTCACTTCTGATTTTAAGAGTTTACACTGTGTTAAGTGTCACAATGTTTTAGTTCCAGTTATGCAATTCTGAACAAAATCCAAATGATTCTATCAAGGTGCAATGTGTTAACAAGACATTTTCAGTCCCGTTGGAAGGCATACATTTCCCATACTTTTTGTGAAGGTGTTTCTTCCTGATTCAACTTTTGTGCTAATTATGCAAGGCAATAATTATTCTGGGCCACCTCTTTCCTGGACGCACAAAGTAAACACATTATATCTTTTTATCTATACTGGCATGGAAACGACATTTTCATTTCCAAGTTACTCAGAATATTTCTGTAAGTCCAGTGTTCCATTGCAAAATATGCAGATTAACCATGTGGTGACTTTCACG
This sequence comes from Mastacembelus armatus, assembly GCF_900324485.2. Classification (NCBI taxonomy): domain Eukaryota; kingdom Metazoa; phylum Chordata; class Actinopteri; order Synbranchiformes; family Mastacembelidae; genus Mastacembelus; species Mastacembelus armatus. The sequence continues at coordinate 26,313,575 of NC_046635.1, forward strand.
TGTGCGATTAAAATGATGTTTTAGAGAACGGTCTAGCTAATCCCATCAGTTTCAGTGGAAAAAATGTAGTGTTATGTTTACATCTGATAACAGCTCTTCACATAGTTTCAATTTTTGTACTTACATTAAAATCTTGAAAGTTAAACTTCATTGGATTCAGTAGAAAATTTAAAAAGAAATTGTGTATGTATGAGTACGCATTCATGGGAGTATGTTCTTATGTTATGTGCTACTCGTCCATGTCCATTTCTAAAGTTCACTTCAGTGTGATGACAATCATTTCACCCTACAATCACGGCACCACCCATGAATGAAGCCACTATGCCATATTTTCAGGTATGTGTGACTCAGCTGTGCGACTGGGAAGTATGGCACTGTCCAAGTGCAAGCTCAGTTGACTTTCCCTAAATAAACAAAGATTTAACTTAAAACAAAACATGTGTGTATGTGTGTATAAGTGTGACAGACACCTTTAATATCCTCCCCTTCCCATGATCAATCGGTGTGATCATACCTGTGTGACTGCCGCCTCTCCAACAAATGCCGGATGTCAGGAAGAGTGCCGACAGCTCCACAGAAGGTGGGACGACAAGAGCCTGTAAACAAAGCACACACACCAGGAAATTCACAGTCATCCGCATTTGAAGCTTGACAAGTTTGCAACATCGGTGACAGAAGAGAAATACCCATTAAAATACTGTTTGCTGATCCCCCTTCCCCTAAAACCCCCCACAGCTTTATTTTTCCTCAAGACTTCCTGTAAGGATGTGATGTCATTTACACATCTATGAGTAATCTAACAAATATTTGAACTGTAATTGCTTGTGTATATCAATCTTTCACTTCTTGACATTTTCTTATTGTAATTACTTTTTAATTCGACACTGGGATATGCAGTTGAAGACAAGGAAATCATACTGAGACACACACACTAAGAAGCACAAGGTTTATCACTTGTGAGTTATATGATACAGTATATATGAAAATAATATATGAAAATAGCAAGCTTTGTTCTCATAAGCAGAACTTTGCAAAAGGAGCCTATCCTGCAGAGCAGAAGATATTATCTGATCCTGCCTTGAAGCCTCACCACTTAACACCAGAAAAATAATCAAGCCAACACAAAGTATGGGAAATAAAGGACTGCCACTCCCGTTTAGTATGTAACTTGGTCAGTGGCATTTGAACTGAGGCAGAGAGAAAACGACAGCAAATGGCTGATATGAGTCCTGACTTTTAAAATAATAGAAAATATATTCACCAAATGCTGCGGAAAGTTTTTATGTTTGGTTGAGGTGACAAACCTGAAAAGTTGTAGAGCTTTGTTCTTTGTTGGAGAAGCTAAATTATCTCTTTCTTCGCAGCTGACTAAACTGCTCCTGATTTACATTTCATTTTTTGTGACATTTCGAATATTTGCTTAAATCTGTTGAAGTTTGCTTAGATGGTAATCTGTGAGATCTTGGTTTTGTATATTTACCTTCAATCTTAAGTGCTAAATGCTCGATGCTGTGTTCTTTCTGCACTCTCTAAAGATAATCTGTCACCTATCTTCTTTCTTGTGTTTCTGTAGGTGGTGCGCTTTTCTGTGATTCATTAATATGGAAATATTGCACATTATTACTTCAAATTTTTGGACTGGCAAAGAAGTATGGGTCAAACAAAATCTCATGGTTATTCTGGATGTGAAGAAGCAGCCAGGCATGGAGAAGCTGGCTCAGTCCTGCAAAAGGGGGGTAGATGGGGAACACAGATGTGGAGGGTCTGCAGGAGGGCCACCCAGATCTACCCACCACTACTGTTTCAATGAAGCATCAAGAGTAAGACACACACTCACACACAGGGAACACACACACTCAGACACAAAGCCACAACGTTGCCTTAAGTCACAATCTAAATTGGCTCCCAGGGGCATACCGACTACCTTGTTCACCAAAGGCATTGTGTATGTTTTTTCAGTGTTTAGCATATGCTGCCGTAACCTGAGATCCCTCGCTCTCTCTCTCTTTCACTCTCGCTTTCACTCTCTCTCTCTTGCACACACATATACATGTACACAAACACACATTTCTAGAAGTTGCTTTGTTTTCTCCCTTTACATATTTCCCATCAGGTCCTTAATTAAATTCAAAATAGTTCACATCTAACTATGAAATTATGTTGCACCAACCACCCACTAGACAGACCTCGGCAGAGGCACAGATACACACAGGATGATGGGATGTGGGGTTGGGGGGTGTTGGGTGGAGAGAGAGAGACAGGTTATTATTAAAAAAGGAGTGGTAGGAAAACAGGAGAAACTACAAGGGACTTCTCTCAGATCACAAGCAATAAGGAATGTCAAGTCTTCTTTTTGTACTGCCATTCTGTATGATATCGTAACACTGATGTATGAAAGGTATACACACGTAAGTAACTTGCATGAACATCTTTATAAAATGTGATTGATCGGGCCATCAGTCAATCAAACAACTCAAAATCCATCAGGATTATTTTCTGGACACACAAGAGTTTAACTTGCTTGGAAATCAAAAAAGAAACTTTTATTTCTGTTTCATGATAAAACTAAATATACAGGCATGAACAAAGCCTGCAAACTATATTCACAGGCAGAGCTAAGGTTATTGTTCTACATGTTCAAAATATCACAGCAAAAGCAACTGACACTTGATTGAATCGGCTACATCTATGATTTGATATCAAAGCACACTGCAGAGTAATGAAAATAGCTAACATTTTAAGACAGTCTAACCTTTCCTGTGTTTATGTTATTAAATAGTGTGTGCCTTAACTGGTAGTGCAATACACACAGGGGGGAAACAATGTGTATTAAGCCGGCAGTGTTTAAGCAGGCGAACAGTAAAGTAATAGGCAAGAGCAGTGAAGTGTTGATTCTACAAAAGATGCGGGGGAAAATTGCACCTTAGTGCACACACACATACAAGGAAACACACATATATGCACATACATACACACACATTCCCTCCCCCTCCTCAATATACTCCCACAACACGGCCGGCTGCCTGGCAGCCGAAGTTAACATTTTCAGAGAAAATATTCCTTGCCTCCAATAGTCCAGTGTAATTCATTTTCCATCTCTGTTCATTAATCATTGTTAAAATTAGTGATCCATTTCTTCCACTCTGCCATCTGCACTCAGCTTCCTAACAAACATGACACCTCAGCGCATAATAAAAGCTGACAGCTACGAGGAGGCCTTTCCAAATAGCTTTCTGCATATGTGCACCTCCACGACTTGATGCCGTTGTCAGACAAAAGTAGGTTATTTAGACCGCTGGCTGGAGAGAACTGCAGATGAGTACGCACACATTTCCATACGTGAACATATATGGATATAAATGCACATTCATGTTAACGTATACACTCACGGGTCCCAAGATGACACAACTACAGTATAAATATCATACAGAAATCACAGATAAATAGTCCCAGAATTCACAGTCACACTTACACACATTAGAACCACGTACTAACACAAACAAAAAACAACAGATGTGCATAATCTTGAATGGAATGTGCTAAAATTCTGATAAGGACAATCCTCCCATATTTGTCAGCAACAGGGTAGAGTGAGTAAGATGAGAAAACAACAGACATACAAAATCTGAGCATGAAACCCAAAAGAGCAAGAGAGAGAAATTAACAGAGAGGAAAAGGGAGGCCCTAAAAGTTTTGAGTATCCTGTTTACCCTTACAAAGTTTTTGCTTTAACTTCAGCTGGAACCGTGTTGTACTTTTCCATTCGCTTTCAGCAGCTGTGGCATTTGTGTGTATTTGTTGTATATCAGCTCTTCTACACCCTGATCTTAACTCAACTAAGAGCAACTTCAGCTAAGAGGAAAGACCAGATGGAATAAAAAGATTGAAATGGGGAAAGACAGAATGTCTGGACTAGAGGATGCCTCTCTCTGGTAACCCAGGCCTCATAAACACCCCTTTAATCCACATAAAAAATACCCTGATAGAAAGTTATTGACTCCTAAGATGCCTCTGCAGACACCCTGGTGTCGATTTACAGTAGGTGCTTAATACACTGGGATACTTAAAATTAGGTGCAAACTGACTTCACCCATTTTTTTTTAAGTATTTCAATATATTTATTACACACAGACCTGTATTTCAAAGAAGGGTAAATCAAGGATGCACTCTAATATCTGTGAATTTACTGGAGCTGAATTTCTGAACTGAAGAGCTGAAATAAACAGGTAGAGAAACCACAAACCCAGGCTGTGAGTAAAATCTTTTACAATTTAAACTCTGTCACTGCTTATTTATGATCAAATAATAGAAATTTATTGCATAATTTATATTATAACTGAATCCATTTTCCATTACAAAAACTGTAAAATCATAAAATCTGTACAGAAATATTAAAAAATCATTCAAAAAGTCATCAAGAATACATTTGAATGCCACCCAAGCGTCTTTCTCAGTTGCTCTCTCTTTTGTGTCCTCTCTCTCTGTCTCTCACAAACACAAGCAGCCACACAGCACTCACTCACAGTACCTTACAGTCTCTTGTTAACACTCCCCAAACTGTCCCTTCTCACATCCACACACACATATGCACACAATCACAAATACACACACACACGCACACGCACACAGGTTCACATGTACACACACTTAAACCTCAACAATCCTATGCTGCTGTAGTCCTCTGATTCTCTTCTACACACACACACACACACACACACACACACACACACACACACTCAGACACACACAGTCAGGATCCCTCCCTGGCGAGGTGTGTGCGTGTGTGTGTGTCTGCCCGAGGCACAGCACATTAATCTATATAATGCCCTCAAAGAGAAGGCTTTTTCACACCGCTAACTGCCAAGGACTACGAGGGGCAGCGGCTGAGCCATGATTCAGCTGTTAGCCCAACTGGCGTCCCTGCGCGTGCACACACTCATACCCCCTCACCACTCAAAACACACACACAATATGTTAGCAAGAATACACACATACACCCTTTGCTGGCAAGAAAGACAACGCAGACACCTTTTTAAACCCACAGAGGGACACACTCATAAACACTAGAGCTGGGTATTGAACCTCAATACTTTTTTGGTAAAGGATGAAATGAGTCTCAAGAACTTACTAAATGCTTGCTCAGATTCATACTCTTTATGCTATACCAGGCAATTACTATTTTAAATTGAATTTTTGCATTGATCTTGTATGACTCCTTGTATATGCAAATCAAATATTTTAGAAGTTTAGCCTCTTGTGTCAAATGAAAAAAATACTTTTGTAGAAAACCATATTCTCCAGAAAGTGTTTTTTTGTACACAAAAGGAGGTATTGCATGGGGACACACTGCAACTCAGCTCTGGTCAGCACTGACTGAATATCACTTATATGAATCAAACCATGATTTTGATTACGGACATATGCTGCAAAAATCCTACCAGATTAATTCACAGATTCAAAAAGCAGAAGAAGCTGTTCTCTGTACAACAGGCTAACTCCTGCAACATCTGCACTACGAAGGAAGACAGTGTGCTGATGTTACCTTGCTGAAATTCTGGGTTTCAACATTTCACATTGTAACCGCTTGCTATTGTGTGAAGTTGCCCTGTGCAGATTTAATATTCATTTGTTGCATGAAGGGACACAAAACAGACAGCCCAGAGCGGTGATTGGAGGGCCAGTGCTCAGAGACAGACGGCAAGCAGGAGAGCAGCTAAATCATCTTGACATTCACCAAGAAGTAGCCACACAGAAAGCTACTGCTGCTGTTAGTTCTCCCATCGACTAATTTGGTTCTACTTAACCCCTAAACACCCTGCACACACACGCAGACAGACACATGCACACGCACACACACACACATACGCACACACACACTAACACACACTTACAGAAGGTGATGCAAGGCAAATAGAGGCTGACACACACATAAGAGCATGCACGAGAGCACACACACGTGGCTCACAGTGACACATTTAATTCCAGGTTCTCAGCACATCTGAATTACAGCAGGCTGATGAAGGAGAGAGGGCCAGGCCCCTCCGGACTGATTAGCATCATTTAAAAAAGCCTTCCTTTTCGTTTTCTGTCCGCCTCAGCGACCTCTCTCTCCCTCTCTCTGCCACTCACCGAGGAAACCCACCCAGCCTACAAGATGGGTGGCATCCCCGCCAGCACAAGTCAATGTGGAATACGCTAATTTATATCTAACACAGAAGAACAACTCAAGTGCATGTATCTCTAGGGCTATTTTATTCCTTCAAGTGTCCATACACAGCTCCTTGTCAACTTTAGATTCTGTTTTCCAAAAGGACAGAAGGACATAACCAACACATATATACATCAGGTGCCATATGATCCAGTTTTTTCTGCACATGTAAAGTAAATAAGACAGAGCCTGTTTTATTTGTGCATATTTCCCCCCTTCTAAATTATATAAGCCTTGCACATGGCTTAAAATTTTGTAAAGCTTTTCTCAAAATCCTACTTATGGTTGCCATTCTGTGCCAAAAAGTTCATCTGGCCTGTAAATTTAAGCATGGATTACAAATATTCAAATCATGAGCTTACTGTTCAAATAAACATTTCCAACAGGGAGGGGAAAAGTTGCAAGGCATACACTTTCAGCATAATTCCTCCTCTGGCACCTCCCCTCCCCTACCTCCTAATAAAACAACCACAAAAAAGCAGGGAAGAGAACAGGGTGTTAGGGGTGGGAAGGGGGGAAAGACAAGAAATGCAAAAACAAAAGACAGAGTTAAAAGTTCGGCTTCTTCATTTACTGTGAGCTGGATAAACACTGTTGATGAAATATGTAATTAATGTAATTGTAACCACCTATGAAATTACAGTCAGTTGGGTGGGCTCGGCTGTGGCCCCAGTGCACTTGGCCATAGGACAAAGGGCACCTTATTACAGTTTTAAGGGGGGGGGGGTGAAAAAGGGAAGGGCTTAAGCTGGTCAGCTGCTCACCACATGGTAGAAATAATAAGGACAATCATTTCAGCTTTAGTTTAGCTTTGCTGATCACTGCATTTTATACTGGACAATACAAACACCTGACACAGTCCTGGACGTCCAGAGAATTCTGAGCCTTTTTATCTGTGGTACACATGTTGAATGACTGCATACAACGTTTAAGATAAAACTGCAGTGGTACTTGATCTAAGTACTACAAAGTGTCATTTTATTAAGTAACAGTATTATCTTTTCCACTACAAGTGAATGTCTAGTTAAGTAAGAGTATGTATGATAGTGCCCCTCCACTCAAAAATGTGTTGCTCAATGCTTCTCTTGCATGTTTGGTCTTATTGTTCAGAATGATGAATGTTCATAGTTTGACATTGTTTTTACATTTGTCTGTACTATCATTATTTAGGGCATTTCCTGTACCTGCAGACATGATTTGTGGTAACACAACTAGTTTGGAATTTAAGTAAAGTACTTAAGGAATGTACTTAGTTTTCACATTCTAGTTTTATTTGTTATGATCCAGTGCATTTACTCTTCTATTTAAATGTATTTGTATGTTAGAGCACACAGTGACCTGCTGTCACATTACCTTCCAAACACCACTATCTGCAAACGCCAAAAAGTTCTGGCCCAATATACAGACCACTGCTAATTATTGATAAGGAAAATTGTAGCATCAGTGTAGACAAACATATTGCCTCCAGACAAAGACAGGTCACAATCTGGGTTAAAGTGCAGGCCTCTGCTCAGGCCTGTTCACACTGACAGCCGGTGTTATAGCAGAGATTAAAATAGCCTCTTCTCTGCTACTCGCCCCTGCCCAGCATTAAAGTCTTCCACATTTGCAAAATTGCAAACAGATGCAGCTCAAGTACCTGCAAATAATCTGCCAAGACCAATTTCAAAAGGGAGATTTCAGAATATGTGGGAGTCATTAGAGGGAGTATTATTTCAGCGATGAGTGCGAGAGGGCCAGCCGTGGATCACCCAACCAGATGGGTTCTGCTGCCTTTTATTCAGGAAGAAAGAAGCCGACGTGTTCTTCATCTCCCCCATTCCCCCAAATGAAGATATATAACATGTATGAAGCAATTACGGCAGAATATTGGAAGTTTCAGAAGCAACCAAAGAATGTCAAATTTCCTTTTGAGTTTCTCAAAACAATCTTTTCATCTTCTTCCCAGTGAGGATGCTTTCAAATGGGGGCTGAGGAGGGGAGGGCTGGGGGGGATTTTCGATGTAAACGAGGATACAGGCACAGAGATCTGAGGCTTTTATTGTTTTGTATTGAGTGTTAAATATGAAGAATTAAAAGGTAGATGCCTTAAAAGGGGCCTGTGGCGTATGTAAATGAAATATGTTTCAGAGCCATAATTTGCAACTGCTGCTGTTGTTATTTTTCAGACGGTTATCAGAAGTTTTTCTGGTCGCCTCAGCACAGCTTTAAAGCAACGCACAACAAAGCATTCACCAATTAAAGACGATTTTAACACCAAGAACTGCAGCAAACTTCATTACATTCTCCATCCAGCTGCTGACAAAAAGCCATTCAGAATGCATCTTTAAGCGCTAGTAATGAATAATGTATAATCAAAACACACATTTTTTCTCACACTAGCCATTCACAACATTCACCAGCCTTAATAACAAATGAATGTTTATATCAAATGGAATTTGATTAGGTGACTGGTTATTATTGCTAGTGGGGAAGCAGAATAACAATCTAAGACACTTAAAAAAATGATCAAAATCACCAAGCCCTTGAAACAATACACATTCAATCAAATTCTTCATAATTGTAACAGTAGGAAACATTTTAGGCTTTCCACCCACAACAAACAGGCTTTGTTCTCCTGTTATGAGAGGCAGCGAAGGGACACAATCAAGTGCGTGAGAAAGCCAGAAATGCAGGATTTCAAGCAATTCCTCCCTCTTACTCTCTTTCTATACACACCAACCCCAACCCCTCCCCTTTTCCCTCTTTTTTCAGGGTCACCCATATTATTTGCTTCCTGTCTCATTGTAGCTGGCAAAAAGAGAATTTGGTAATTGAGTGGTACAGAACATGTGCCCTCCCTGCTCGCAGATGACAGATGGATTATAAAAACTTCAAAGGCGAGCATTTGGAGCACCAGGGGAGAGATGCTAGGTATTTGAACTATCATTCTTTACCCAGGAGACAATGAATGCCTGACATGGTACATACATCAAGGAATAGTGCAACAGCATAGACATAATCCAACACACACATGCACTCACACCCCTCCTTATACTTCTTTTCCAATTCTCTCTCACCCTGTTCTGAGCAACTTTGCACCAAGCTCAGGGACATAACAAGTGGGGAGCAACACTGAGAGGCTGGAGGAGAGAGAGGCGGTGAGAGAGGAGGTGGCACTGGCAGGGGATGGCAGTTCAGCTTTGCATTTGTTGTTTCATGACTTGTCACCTTTGTGGGCTTTTATTTATTTTTTTTTTAATTTTTTGTCACTTCCAGGGTTCAAACGGTGGTGTCTCCTTTCCCATGGTTGGTAAAATAATCAGAATTTATCTTTATTGTTGGCTTTGTGTTTTCTAAATTCAGCCAGATTAGCAGGCCTTGAGGAAAACTGTAAGCACTACTGTACTGTAAGAGAAAGGGAGAATGGTGGGCGGCGATGCCTATAATCATCTTATAAGCATGATTTATGAAAAGGGCCATCTGCTTTGCCTTACTTAAGCACAGAGGCAACCTTTAATAATATAAGGACATGAGGGATATAGTGCATGTGTGTGTGTGTATACACCCAACACACACACACACGCACACACACAATGTGATTTCAAGAAATACACCAAACTGCTAACCCAAATGCAAGTACCCCTCTGCCCTCCCACTTCTTCCTGTCTCTTCTCCTCCTCAGCATTAGCCATTAGTTCAGATGCCAGCTAATCACTGTTGACCTCCCCTTTCACAGTGTTTAACTCCAGCCCCTCCCACTGACCCTGAAGGAATTAGTAGCCTCACTGTAACACACACACACACACACACACACACACACACACACACACTTTCATACAACTGACCAGCTACTGTGCAGACAGAAAAAGTTTGCTACCTCAGTGCTACTGATCACTTGGTATGATTCTTAAATCCAAAGACATTTAATATATGATTCATTTAAAAATGCACAGGATCCCCACCAATTAGTCATTTGGTCTATAAAGTTGCAAAAACAAATCTCATCATAAGTTTCCAAGGTCCTAGTTGACATATTCCTAGTTGACATATTCAGATGGCTTGTTTTGCTCAACCAGCACTCACACCAAAAGAGAGAAAATCAGTAGACAAACTTTGTTGCAAATAAACTTTCTGATGGTCAACTACACAATTAATCAGCTAGCTATGTTTTTAATTATTGTCATTTTTCTTTATTATTTAATTACACATTAATCTCTCTCTTGAAGAAAACTGGAACTGCTTCCTATGACCAAAGGTGATATTGCATTTTTTATCCAGCCTCCAACCCAAATAAATTCAACTGGAATTTTTTTATTTAACAAAACTTTCATTATTATCAAGACGGCCATTAAATTTTATTGTATCAGCATTAGCTTTAGATGCTATCTAAAGAGAAACAAGCCAGCTGAAATCCTTAATTCTTCTTTTAAATTTCAATACAACCTATCAGCTCCTTTTGACATATTCAAAAACAATTAACAAAATGCAACCAGCTCATTGATATAAGGCATTTCACACATAAAGAACAAGAACGTCTCAATGCGACACAGCTCTAACTTGATTGGCATTCATGCCCCAGCTGCTGCCCTTTGGCTTCGCTGTGACCTGGAAATGGCTCCAAGCACAACCTGAAAGAGTGACGGCATCAGCATTGGGGGGACAGGGGGTAAGAAGGGTGGTATTATAATGAGGCCATATGCTATTGTGCTACAAGCCACATACACACACATCCACATGTGCCTATAAACTCACACATGCACACACCCCTCCCCGTGTGGTCACCTTTTCAGTGTCCATCAGGATTGTTGGTCTAATCCTCATTGGATCATCTCATCAATGCCGAGGCTGTTTATGTGTAATGGATCCCAGCTAACTCTCTCTCCCTCTAACCCCCAGTGCCCCCCTTTGCCCGCGCTACTCCTTCTATTTCTTCCTGCCCTCCACTTTCCGTTCAACATTCCCCTGGCTCTTCTTCCTTTATATTTCCTCATTTTCAGTTTTTTGTTTTTTTTTACAAAATATCTTCTCATCATTTACTTCTAGATGTGCACTGAAAAGAAAAGGCAACAGATTTATCTCTGCAGTCAATGTTACATTTGCTGTCAGTGTATGTTTTTATGAATATGACACTCTCTCCACAGTAGTCAGCATATGTTCTGTGATATTTTGTTCAAGACTGGCTGAAAAAATGTTTTAGTTAAAAAGTATATCTTTAAAAACATTCCTTGGATGATGTAAATGTGGTTTTAGATGTTTTCCCACTGCCATAAGTCTAATCGTATTTATAATTTATTGTAATTTTCAAAGACATTTGTAGAATTTATAGATCCCACATGTCTATCCTTGAACCAAAAATACAGATATTGTTATTACTGTTTTTGTTATATGTAAAGTCAAACCCTACTTTTCATACCACTCAGTTTTGGTTATGGCAGGATTCAAAATAAATTTGAGATTTTTGGTCTGCTGTATAATTTTCTTGACAAACCTGTCATGGAAACTGTATAATCATTTGTCTTTCCACCCTTCCCATCCTTCCTCACTCTCTTTATCCTCCTCCTTCTCCTCCTCCTCGAAGCCTCGCAGCATGTGTAAGCAGAAGCGCACGTGCTCCCTTCGCCCTCATTACGAGCTAACTACGCTGTTTGATTAAAAGCATGTACAGAGAGGAAGAGAGAGAGAGAACGAATGAAAAGAGAGAGGAGAGGAAGAGGTGGGGGGGAGAGGAACAGGCCGAACCTCCATAATTAAGATCACTTCACAGATTACCTCCGGCAACAAAAGCGCGGCGAGCGGCCGCCCGCAGCCACAGAGATTGGATGAAAAAGGGGTGTTCAGAAGGAGACTGACCTAGACTACCCCCCCCCTCCCACACACACACACCCAAAAAAAGAGAAGTGTTTCTCACACACACACACGTACATGCTGTAGAGTCAAAAAGACAGCGAATTGAGAAAAAGCAACCTTTGCAGGCAGACATACAGTGTTTAGCACCTGAGGGCTTACATTACAGGTCACATATCAGAAAACACACAGAGAGACATGTGTCTGCTAAATGCACTGAATAGACAGGTGATCCATCCACTGGTGTAGATCTTCCCAGAGCTCCCCTGAGCATACTCAGAAGTTTCTCCAGTATGATGCCGCCTTCACAGTATTTTGAGATACCGCAAGCATATTTATGAATTATGAACTGCACCTTTGACCTTGGTATTTGCTTTATAGTTGTAGGCATGTCTGGTCCTTGGGGACCACAACATTTATTCAGTGGACTGGCAAAAACCTCAAATGTCCAATTCAAAATTACCACTAGGAGGCTGATGTGTTGTCGTCTTTCCTAATTTGGAAGCTTGCTTTTATCATTAATCTGATATGATTACATCCAACTATAAGATCTTTCCATGGGGATTCACATTGACCAATGGTCAAACAAACACTTATTTTCTCTCTGCTTTTACTCTGTACTCTTTAAGTTTCCTTCACCACTTTCCACATTCCTCACGCTCAGTGCTTTTCTGCATTGTTCACCTTGCCATCCTCAGTCCACCTCACTCCCACCCCACAAACCAGCCCCGATCTCCGGTGAGCCGGCGGGAAGCCATTTACTCTAATCACAGGGATCTAGCAAGAGCGCCTCGAAGTCCCCGGGGGCTGATCGGCAATCAGAGAGACGGAGGCCATGAGGGAGAGAGAGAAAAATAAACTCTACCGCAACTTCAAATTTGTGGAGCAAACCTCTCCAATCCCTAATCCGAAGCAGATCTGCCATGAGATTGTCCTGTTTCTGGGTGGGCGGGACGAAGAGGGTTTGGGAAGACATGAGCAGAGAGTTGAAGGACTTCCTGTGGAAGCACAAGTTCTGATCTAGGGGGTCAGAGGCAAGATGAAGTGTGGAGGCCAGGACAGGAAGGGGGCAATAATTGTGTAAGTTACTGTGCTGTGGCCCAAAATGAGCCTGGCTGGTGATCAATTTCAACAGCTCAGTAACTCCTGACCAGAGTCTGTCTGCAGCTGAAAGGATATCATAGCGTGGATCTCATTTTCATTTTCGTTGGTTGTGATAAGATTTTAGATCTTAGCAAAGTAATTACAGAGATCTAGAAACATGGTGATGTTGGTCAGACAATTTAGCGGGTTGTAAATAAAACAAAGGTTTACCCAGATTATCTAATCTAATTTATTCTTACTTAAATCAAATAATCCCTCATCTGCATAAAAAATACTGGACTTCAAGATGGTTCCCATTCATTCAAATGAAAAAAAAAAAGAACAAACATTTTCCACACTCTGAGGAGCCATTACAAATATTTATATTTAACAAGACTGCTGATGTTGAGAGGTTTCATGTTCACCATCTAAGGTTAAACTGCTAATTAACGATAAACACAATGTATAGCTAAGCCTGATCAGAGTCTGAAGAATTAGATAAATCAAAAACTGGACTTGACCTTATAGGAAACATGAAGGAAATGAACATGTGTTCCAAATTTGCCACAACAAACATGCTACTAGCATGGCTAAAGCATATTGAGAACAGTGACAGTTAACTTTATTTGCAGTTGTTAAGTATTCTGACAACTTTTGTCCAGCTGTCTCTTTATTAATTGTGGTCATCGATGCAGGGGAGTTTTATCAGTTAAATACAATTAACGGTTTAATAAACCTGAATATTCCTTGAAAAGTTTCCTTACTGTGAGTTGATTCATAGCCACCGCTGCCCTTATATAGTACACCTGAGTCTAGAGAGAAATACGGATAATGTAAGTCTTCCATGTCCATTTCCTACTCCTTCATTACTGGTGCCACAGAGTGACAGAAGGTTAGAAACAGTGAATCTGTTCAACACAACTCTCCAGTTTTTTGGAGACACATTGTGAACGAGTGAGCAAACTTGAAGTGAGAACTAACTCCCACCCTTCAAGCCTATCAGTGTCATCAACCACACCATGGATGCAAATGCTTCAAATGTTTATCCCCCCCCAACACACACACACACACACACACACACACACACACACACACACACACACACCACACTCACATTCTTCCTCACCCTCTCTCTCTGTGCAGATCTGACAGTCCTGTTTACCAAAGCAGCCGACAGACAAGCTGAACAAGGCCCCGGGCCCCAGCACTTCCACTTAACTCTCTCCCTATTACTGCGATTGGTGTGAACGACACAACAAAAGAGATAAAATGCAGTTATGAGGCAAAGAATACAACCACAGCTCATGATCAAGAATAATAATAACAAAAAAGACATGGATGAAAACAAAAGATAAAGAGGAAGATGAGGAGGAGGTTGGGGCGATGTGGGGACTGGAGAGAGATGATGAGGAAATGGGCTGTTTGAAAGTAGAAATAAAAAAAGATGATTTAAGAAAATTGTCAGAAATTGCAGGTGACCTGTTAAGGGTTTCTTTTTGAGCATGGGTGGGAGCACATCTTACGACTTAAAAAGAGATATTAAAGGAAAGAGCCAGGCACCGGGGGAATTCTCCCACATTGCAGAGCTCTCTTTTTAAATTCCACCTGAGTAATAACACAGATAAATAATAGATAAATAGTATTTACCTCCCACCTTGAACAACACTTTTTAAAGTAGTTCATGAAAGACTGACAGCTCTTGTCGAGCAAATGCATTTACACAAACACACATTCTCACATGCGTGCACTGGTGTATTTTGCCTAATTAAATAAAACACCAGGTGGGATCGACTGATTGTTTGTGTGTGTGTGTGTGTGTGCGTGTGTGTGTGTGTGCGTGCGTGTGTGTATGTCTATGTGTGTGTGTATGTGTGTGTGTGTCTATGCGTATGTATGTGTGTGTGTGTGTGCATGGACCAAAAAAGCAAAAGAAAGGAAGAGAAGGAAAGATCAAATATTAACATTAACATATTTACATTAGCTTCACATTTATCATTAGTCATTCCATCAGCAACTGACAGGTTGTTTAGCAAATAGTAGTGGACTTCAGTTGGTAGGACCAATATGTCACATTTGAAAAACACATTACATTTGGAGTTAATTAGTGATTACTGATTGAACCTTAGCCCCCCCCCCCCCAAAATTTTTGTACAGTCTCTAGGCTGGTTGAATATTCTATGATATTTAACACAGGCCTTTTGCTGTCTTATGGTAATGATGTTCCAGAAAATAAAAAACATAAATAAGGATTTGTTGTTAAAATCCTTTCCTCAAATAAGGGCAAAGATAAACAAGCAGACATATATTTACATTTGAAAAAAAAAAGTAATAAAACACAGTAGCAACCCTTACTTTGCGTCCTGTGGCAGCTACGCCTCAGAGATGTGGTCACGGCTGTGCCAGGCATTTACAGAAGGCTGTGTGTTTAAATGCCTGGAATGTTCATTTGCCTTTTGGGTTTACTTATTTACTTTTGCATAAATGAAGAACAGTAATGTGGTATTAAGGGCCTTCTCAGGGGGAAAGTTGTATGTTTTTAAACTGCAGCCTTCTTTAAAATGCTCCCTTAGTCTGCTATATTAAGGGAGGTTGATGATTAATGCAGCATAGATCTAATTTCTCTTGATTAAAAAAAAATAAATTAGAAAAATAATGCCAGAAGTGAGATGAGCTCAACCCCAACACAGACACACACTCCCCCCCTCCCTCCAGACACACATACACACATACCCCCCCCCCCCCCCCCCCCCTCAAAGTCATCAGATACAAAATGAGCATCCAGGCTGAAACGAGCAACAAATAATCACAAAATTCCCAATAGCCAAATATAAAATGTAAAATGACTGCTTTGATCAACTGGAGCCCAGTAATATTTAGCACCAGCCACAGCTGTACAAACACTGTCACTTGAAATAAAAACCTAAACCTTTTAGGGCTTTCGATTGATTCTTTAATGCAGCCTGATGTGACATTAAAACCCTTTGGTTGACTTCCACTGGCTGTGACAAATGTACCAGCGCCTAATAGAGGTGTGCAGACAGGCCGGCATTTCAGTGACTTTTATCAAACTGAATTTATCAACGCAGGCTCCCAGGATCTGTGGCAGCAGCTTGTTCAGAAGGAAGCCTACAGATACCGTTAAGTACATCATTCCTCCTCTCTGTCTCGCTCTTTCTCTCCTTCTGCTCCCTGCATTTCTCTCTAAGTGTTTTTTCCCGCTCTGTCCTGTCATCACTCTGCCTACTGTATATTTATCTCTTTTCTCTCTGGATTTGCCATGCCATGGATGTGGTGCTTTGTAGCCTAACAGGAATATTTTCTGACTGCCAATTGTCAAGCTGAGTTAAGTGCTTTAAATATGACTAAAAATCCCAAATGACTTCCACTATATGGCAAGGTCTAAAGGTCTTCTGAAACAGCTCTTGTTATGTCACGAGAACTGAAACTCTCCACTGAGGCTATCAAAATTGGTTTACAACACTTAACTGCGTCTTGCGAAGCCTAAAAAGTGTGATTGTGTAATTTTACATAAAAAGTAAAGAAACCAGCTAATATCAGTATTTTGCAGGTTTTTTTCTGCAAGGTAGAGACATTGGTACAACTGTAAGGAAAGGGCTCACCAGTTACCTGCTTAAAATAGGATTTATATTTGCTCCCACACTGTGACAATTAGACTACCGTTTACTGGAAATGGCACAAAAGTTGTCTCTCTCTGTGAAGTATTTCCCCGTCTCTAATTTTATCCAGTTAATGGACACGTGTTTGGATTCATTGTCACTTAAAAAAAAGGGCTACTGTGATTTGGAAGCTATTGGAGTCCAATTTTCAGAACACTGGACAAAAAAAAAAAAAAAAAAAAATCGCTGCTCACAAAGCGGGGTACGTGACAACTCAGAGGTAACTTATTGTCAGTTTCAGTTACAAGTGCAGCAAAGATGAGGAATCATGAATGGAGAAGTACAGTAGGTGCTACGATAAATGAGAAGTGTGCAAAAACAGACATACAAAAACAGAAAACGAACAGGAAAAATGAAAGAGTGGAAGAGAGGATGGAGAGATGATAAGAGCTGTGGCAGAAGAAAGAAGAGTGAAATGATGGAATGAGGACTGCGATAAGGAGGCTTTTGAAGGGTCCTCTAAGATGCTGGGATTGCTCAGTTCAGCGCCGTCAGAGCCTCTAAGGTACTTGAACCTTGACTGCTTCTGCTCCACCTCTCTGTAGAGCTGGTGCCCTGCAGGCCACCTGTAAACCGCTTTGACACATGATCCACTCCCACGGATGTAAAGTGGAGACACACACACACACACACACACACACACACACACACACATACATAGAAACCACTGCTTGCAGGCAGCTGAGCATGCACAGACACTTTAACGCACCATCAACATTTGGTTGTTTTTTAACATTAGCACTCAATTAACAACTGGGTGTCCTACTTTTCAGCATAGGAGCATTCGCTGCAGAATAAGTGAGCTACCCAATACTTTATCTCGTGACACATTAGTTGAAAAATTTAGCTTTTTTGTTTTGTTTTCATCTTTCACTGTCACTTTTGAGCAATAGAGCCTTCAGTCAGACAGGACAAATAACCTGCTATTATGCACTGCTCTCGCGCTGGTGTGAACGTGGCACGAGGAGGATTTTCACCTTCAATTCCTGGAGGTAGAGGGAAACAGGACACACTGGAATTTAATAAACCAATTAGCCTGATGCTGTGCCACAGCCACAAACAAGTGGCAGGGAAAGAGAATGGCAACTTTTAAAAATACACACATATGAATGCATATGAAAAAAACTGACGGATAATTATTACTGGGATGGACTAATGCAGTAAGGAAAAGTACTACTTTGTCACTGTAGGAAAAGCTCCAAGCAACCCCTCAAAAAATAGAGAATAAAAAACGACGGCTCCTGATTAGACATTGTCAAAATATTTGCAATGGAGGAATTCCACCAGGCGAGCGCAGAATCGGCTCCTCTACAAAAGAGCCATCTTCCCTGAGTAACAAGTTGGTGCAATGAGTGTCGACAGAAGAGGAGCTAAAATCCCCCCCGGGCTAGAGAATATCCCACTATTGTAGTCTTAACCCGCGAGACCTGGCGGGGAATGTACAGCTTTCACAGTCACTTCTCATCCTATTTGTAGCACTGCAGCTGACGTGTGAGCGCCTGGGCCAGAGCAGGTCACTTTTAAACCCTTTTTTTTTTTTCAAATCTTTCTGTCTTCTTTATACTTTTAGGAACCATCACAGTTCCCTTTTCACACGTCTTTATAACTTAAAAAACAAATCCAACAAATATTTGAGGCATTCATCCATATTGTGTTATTTTTTTCTCTCTCACCCGCGCCCTCAAGCCAAAGCACTTTTTTCATCTCTTTTTGTATTTTTTGTTCCACAAGGCAAGTTTCATTAAAGATCCAATTATGCAAATCAGGTGCTGGAGAGGCAGTTGAATATGCACTATAATGGTGTACAGTAATCGTTCGACACAATATACGGCATCCGGGGCCAGATTTACGAGCGCAACAGAACTGCAACAGCTCAGTCCTTTGGTGAAAACCTCTTGATCATAATTAAAGGTGCAGGAGTTCTCTCTAGCATCGTCCAACCCTCCCTTTTCTCCCTCTTTTTCTCTGCTGTTTCCCTCGCTGCCTGTCTCTCCATCTTGTGCTACTTTGGTGTGCTCATTAGCAGAGGTCTGGGAAGTTTACAGAGGTCACATCCCAGAGGTAGAGCAGCTAAAGAGCAGACATGGCATGTGCAATGCAGTCAGTGATAGTGGGTAAAGTGGGTAATAGACATAACTTGCATCACGCACACACACATACATAGCCTTCCGTCTGTTGAACACTGGAGGTATTTACCACAGTGTCAGCTGAGCATGGCTGAATGCAAAGCAGTAACAATTCTCTGCTTCAGGACCTCTGATTGATGTGTGCTTGCCTGTTTGTGTTAAGCTGTTGTCTACGGAAATGACACGGCTGAAAACGCAGTGCCATTCAACACATCAAATGGAAAACAGTCCTGACATTGCATGACGCATCCTTAAACCCAAAATGCTAACGAACTTCGAAGAAATAATACCAATCTAAAGCCAAACTCAATAATTCCTTAATGCCAAAGGAGCTCAGCAGGGAAACTGGGGAAAACAAAGGAGGAATATCACGGGTTGTGAGGATAAGGTGTTTTACATTTTTTCAGGACACATTCCTTGTTGGTGTTATGTGAGGTCCAAATGATTACACAGACACAGAGAGAGAAAGGGCAAGGCCAGAAAATTGCCTTGATACTAGTTTTTCTCAAGGTTGAGCAGTAAAACTATCCCTGAAAAATACACACATACAGTACAGAGGTTCATGTGCACATATACACACTGTTTCAAATACAAACTCCTACGCACACTGACCTGCATGCATGCACATTCTCAGGCTTAACAAAGTCTGCTACTAAGAACAGTAAGAAAATTCTAATAAGAGGTAAAGATTTTGAAAAAAAATAGATCCTCCTTGCACCCACTTCCATGCCCACCTCTCCCTCTGAGCCCATTTCTTTCCTCTCTTACCATCCTGCCCTCACCCCCCAACCCGACTCCAGACAGGCAGACGCTTCTTGTGATGGCACCCCAGCATGAGAGGACTGAGTCAAGCCTATCTGTCAACGCCTCATCTGCCCCACACTCTTTATTCTTAGATCAAACTGACGTCCATGATTACCCCCCCACCACCACTCCTACGCATCCGCCCCACTATTCTTCCAACCCTCAACTCCCAGTCTTTATCAAGCTCTCGTGGCGAAGAACATATCGGGGAAAATATACGCTCACACTCCTAAGTACAGAGTGAGGCATTTACTCTGCGTGATACAGCCCGCACACACCTGACAGGATAACTGCATAAACTCATTTAAACAATGATTCAATAAAGCTGATCATTTGTACAGTTAGATTTTAATTGATGGCATATTCATTTCTAGCTAATGGCATCTTCCATATTTCACATTGGTTTTTATATTGTTCAGTAACTAAGTCAAGGATACGGCACTTTCTTTACATTTTTTCACAGTCACTATAGTCACTTTTATTTTGGCCTTATTTTCTGATTAAAGCAGTAAGTTCATTTAAAGTTTAATAAATAACTGGAACATGATGGACATAAACACGTGATGCAAAATAAAATAAATCATTATGCTAATAATGAGCAAAGTTCAGTGGCAATAACTTTATAAAACTGAGGTCATTCATGGCCCCTTCTATTTATCACGTAAATAAGATCTTCTTTATCAGAGTTTGGCGTCACACCCTGTGGGCTGGTAGCGGTGAACAAAATCTGATCAACAAACGTTTTTCACGACAGAAGTTTAAACTAATATGTTTGAAAAAATTCCATTGTTTGAGATTTCAGTCTGATGTGTGTAATCTAGCGTGTGATGTTTTGTGGTCAGAGCGATCTTTTCTTGACTGATTGATTCAGCGCTTTCAATTGTGTGCGTATTCGTGTTTGTGTGTGCGCTTGTCATACTTCCTCACACGGCAACTGCAAACCCAGCTCGCCTGCATCTTCCCCTCTCGGGCTTGAACTCTGGTGATCAAGGTCATGGAGCTACAGGGCACAAGCCAGACTAACAGCTATGTGTTACAGCCCCTTCAGAAGACACGCTGAATTACATGTACGCTGCTGCCTTGCCCTGCTGCCTGAGCGGAGAGGAGAAAGCAGATCAGAACCAGAATGGAAAAGAAGAAATGGCACAGCCAGTATGCACAGCCTTCACCCAGTAGGTGAAGTGTGCTTTCACAATGACTGCACATATCAATTAATGGCTGGCTGATGAGCAGAGCTGGCCTGATCTGGCCTGCCCACCACCGCCCTGATCCCAGTGGACTGGGAGCCCTGGCCTCACAGCCTGTACAGCTGGAGCCCTCTCCTTTATAATTACATGAGAAGGGATCAACTAGCCACAGTGAGGTTGCCTGTCTGAATATGGGCTGTGCTATGTTGCAGATGCATATATCACTGGAAACAGGATCATTTCAAATATGTTTTGTCCAACTGAGTACACACACTTATTGTCTGTACTGCTGGATTATGTACTTTGTACAACCACTTCACTCTGGGTTTGTGTGTTTTTGGAATGCACTAGGAGGACTTCTCGTGCTGCCTTCTTTATGCACATTTGTTTAACGAGTGTATGATTTTTCATACAGTTTATCTTCCTTTTTTTCAAAAATCTGATTGTGTACATGTCAATGTGCAAATAATTCACTGTGTGTCGGGCTGACAATGCGGCGGCTTCAGTCGAGTGGGTCTACTCCATGGTGAACCGAGTGGCTGACTGACTGACTGACAGCCTGGTAAAAAGAGGACTGATTTGATGCCATCCTTTGCATGCCATGCTCTCTCCCTCTCTCTTTCTCTCTCTCTCTCTCCTGTCTCTCTCATCACTCCCTTCTCCCTGGTTTTCATCTGAGATATGTGTACCGCCACAGTCAGTCACGGCTGCCCCCCTTAGCAACGTTGACACAAGCACAGGTGGGGAAGGAGCTAAAACAAAATCATCGGTGACTGCTACAGACTGCCTCCTGAGAACAGATTTTTAGCTCTGTTGGTCAGAAAGTTGCAGCACATGAAAATGTCAAAATATTTGTGCTGCAAGTGTGTGTATGTGTGTTTTTTACTGTAATAAATCTTACACTGACTCCAAAATAAAACACCCCATCCATAAACGTGAATTTATCTCTTTGACATGCCATGAACTGAAGATACATAATGCTTGCATATTTTATAAGAATAATTATTTTAATGGCAGACGACTGATAATTCATTAATGACTAATATGTAATATTAAAATGTAACCTGACTAGATAGATTAATGGAAAAAAATCAGAAGTAGGCCTAATGAATATTAAATAAATTGCTGAAACAAATCACTGAGGCCTTAACTCTGTAAATTCCTCTAAGAGGCCAGTCTGCAAAGCAAGGCCTTTTCTTAAACAGTCTCTTTCCAAATATTTTCACCAGAAAAGAATGACAACATTTCAACTTGTAGCTGTGCAGAGGGATACAGTAAAGGCAAACAAACAGGTCTGTGCGGCAGCCTGAACTGTCAGAGGAGCGGGGACAGTTATCCATTTGCTATTTCATCTCCAATAAGGGAATGAAAGGAGCTGACAAAAAGGGTTTACGCCCAGACACTATTTCAGACATAATATCCGCCCTGTGCATACCATTAAACAATGACAGCATCTCAACTCACACAGCACATCTATTTATCCATTTTCCTTCCACAATGAATCTGAGGAAGAGGCAACTTTTTTCGGCTCAAGACAACTTCAGGGAAGGTTAGAGAAACGGGGAAACAACGTGACAGACATTGTTGAGTATTTTAAGAAGGATGTCATGTGTCTTCACTGCCATTGTGCAGCGCTGGAAGCTGTTGGAAGTGACTGAATAACCCAAGTCAGATCACTCAGGGGTCAACTTCAGTTCCAAGAAAAGGTCCTCCCCACCCAAGACGCACGGTGAGGCATAGAGGCTTTAAATGGATTACAAGCCTCATCCTCGCTGCCACATATTACTGACACTTCAGTGCTGCCTCATCAAATAAGCAAGAATTCGGACATGTGAGGCTCGACGTTGGAATTCAGCAGCGCCTAAGAGGTTTCTAAGCGCTCGCAACGCGTTTGACCTGAAGGATTTTTAGGAAATCCTAAAAATAAACACCCTCAATTTAAATAAAAGTAGATAACGCGGAAACTCGCACGAGTGCAATGACATCCGACCGCCTCCATCCCCTGGAAAAATACTATTGGCTTATGGGATCTATAGTTGTGCTTATCAGTCTCCGGTAGTCTGGGCACCGATGTGCTCTAACTTTCTAAAAGCCTCTTTTATAAAAAGCAAAAATACAAACTCACATTCCTCCCATCAAAAGTGACACCGCTTCCAAAAAATGTCAAGTTCACCGCTGCTAATATGCGCGTTAGTCTCCACATATGACATTTACCCCTCTCGCCTGAATGCCATCATAACGTCTCCTCAAAGCATAATGCAGTGACTGCTTATTCATAAGAGGTCGATCACTGCACAAAATGGCAGGTCTCACCGGCTCTTCTTCCATCTCACAAGTTTTGACACATGGTGGCAAACGCACCGATAAACTTCGTTGGCCCTCCCGCACTCTTTCAGCACAAGTGCGGGTGTCAGTAGAAAGTTTGCCGTGCACACTCTTAACGGGGACACGGCTGGAGTTTTCTGCAAGTCCCAGACAGTGTCGCGGATATGTATGCGCAATATTGTAAAAACGTGCGTCTGAACGCCGTTTGCGCGCATCCAGTGTTACAGTGTAAAACATCCAACGGTAAACAACACACATCATAATTTATTTTCCGCTGGAATAAAAACTGTTTATTACGCGTTCAGCTGCAGAGTGTCTAGCACGACAGCCCAAGCCTTGGTCTCAGCTGCTATTTTGTCGCCGTTTTTTACGATCATCACTCGCTACGGATAATTGCTCTGTTATTTTCTAATCATGATTGGGGAGACATCAGGGGACCCCGCTGCGATGCTCCCGCACAAACAACCCAAATCCTCCCCAAAAACTGACTTCCCAGCGAGTAATACACTCCAAGCCCCCAGTAAAACCACACTCATGTACTATAAGCCCCACACTTCTTACCTTTTAAATTTGGCGAAGCGCTAACTCCGGCGCGTAAACGATGCGTTGTGAGAGATAGTGTTCATTGAATAATGAGGCATGTCCATATGATTTGGCCGGATCATATTCTTTTCAGATGACGGGGGTGTTGAAAAGTGCGCTTCGGACCTGTTAAATACTGTCCACTCTTCGATCCTGTCCCTACAGCTGCTCCATGCCGCGCATCCCGAGTTTGAAATGAAAAATACTGCTTTACTACTTGTCTCTCTTCTCGCTTTTCTGTCCCTTTCAGTCGCTGCCTGCTAATGGTAAACGTTTGCATTGATGCCGATCGCCAGGCATCAGCATATTCCCTTCATCTTTCAGCTTGGACTCCCCCTATCTGGTAGGTGAAATGCATTGTACCGTTAAGAAGGCACTCCATTGTAGAAGGCAGAGTCGACTGGCTGGATACAGCCCGGGTCTTGCGGTTCTCGCCGCTGACGGGGATAAAAAGCAGCTGATGAACCCAGCGGTGAACAGAACCACGTTTAAAGAAATAATCACCTCAACATTACCTTTGCCCTGCTGCCTTGGCAGGAGAAAAAAAACATATTCCCAACCACCTTAGTTTGTTTCTGACCTTGAACTGCCCACAAACAGTTTTATTTAAAAATCTGCCCCTGTACATAACCATTCACACAACAGCCAGCCTCGCCGCCTGGGCACTGTGCGTTAAAAATTGGCTTGGATAACAACCCCTTCGTGTAAAGACAGCCAGCTCACAAAATTACTCCAAAAAGTAGAATTCCTTACCTTTTAAGTGAACTGTTTGGAGTCTTATTCCTCTTCTCCTCGCTTAAAAAAAACTCCAGGATAAATGAGTGTTGCCTCCTGTGCGTCCTGAGCGTCAGTCACCGCTTAAGAGAAGTAATGAGTGATAAAAACGACGCTCATCTATCTGCACTGTAACCTTGTGGCGTATTTAATGTAAATAAGCCCCGTTGTGTTGCCAATCCCCATGCATAAAAACGCAAAACCGCTCCTCGGGAACTCGCTTTCTCAGTGTATTGACGCTTTATTCTTACTGCCTGGGAGCACAATAGGAAAAGAACATAATTATTTGAAAATATTATTTATCAATAATGCGACTAGACCAATCGAATGATTCCTACACATTTCCCTGAAGATTTTTGAAAGCGCTCACTCTGTCTACCTAAGGAGCAAAGACTTTTTTAAAAATTTCCAACAGGAGCCCTAAACTTGAAGTTGGCACAACTTTTTTTGCGATGGGTAGAACAACACACGACAAAAAGACGTCCCGCATAGGCCGACCTGTTTCTTGCAACTAAAACCTGCCTTGTAGGGTGGTTTTGATATATTATGCTTCTATAGAGGGATGGAAGAGACTGAATAATGCAATTATAGATTCAGTGTCCCAGCGTTGACAAAAGACAGGGCTTCAATAGAGGCTTTGTTATAGGATTATATAATGATTATGGGATAATTATGGGAACGGTTTGGTAATAATAAAAAAGTATCAAGTGCTCTCTTGCACGGACAGCTTGTTTTCTATAATGTAAGTGCATGAAGTGCATGAGGAGAGGAGTGTGATAAGACAGACAGACAGACGGTGCTGCTGACAGCTAGTGGCAGGATGACGGCAGACAGCCCCGATTATTCAAAATGTCGAACCGAGAGACACATTACCACTGACTGAGATGCTATCAAATGTCCTCAGAACCGGACATGGGCCCACAATGGAATATCTCGGGGTCATATTCATAACAGACAGCCCCCCCCCCCAACACACACACACACACACACACACACACACACATCCCACCCCTCCTCCACACCGCTTGTGCCATACTGTATATGTCACAGAGAGCGAGAGAAAGGCAGATACACACATGTAAATGGTCACTGACAGACAGCATGTGATAATCCGCACTTT
This sequence comes from Mastacembelus armatus, assembly GCF_900324485.2. Lineage (NCBI taxonomy): Eukaryota > Metazoa > Chordata > Actinopteri > Synbranchiformes > Mastacembelidae > Mastacembelus > Mastacembelus armatus. The sequence goes on from NC_046635.1 coordinate 26,339,287, forward strand.
AGTCCATATTAGATTTTGTACTAATACAATTACATTTAGGAACGTATAGCTGTGTGTCCAAGAAACTTTATCATAAAAATTCAATTCATGGAAAATATTTATTCACAATTTTTTATGGTTTTGAACACACAGAGTTATTGTCAGGCATATTAAGAGATCTGTGTTACTTCTTCTAATCATACGTACATATTTTTGTTTTTTTAAAGATACTTTCACACATGGCGAGTCTGTGTGTGTGTTCCGTTAGACATTAACAGATAACCTAAATATCTGCTTTCTTCCCGCTCTCAGACAAAACATATCTTCCTCTGGAAATGATACTCCACATTCATTATGCACTATGAAAATCAGATTCTCATGCTGCTCCTTTAAATGGTTATATGGAATTCAGTTTGATGTGTATGAAATTCTTTTTCTTTTTTCTTTTTTGAGTATTTCCAAAATAAAAAAAGTCCCCCCCCCCCAAAGAAATTTGCATAACCATTCCCCATCAATAATATGGCTATCTCTATGGGAGTGATAGCAGCAAGCAGTAGGGGTGTTCCTTTTGCCGATTCTCCATGGATCAACAGCGCGTCATCAGCTCCTTTTGAACTTGTTATAGCAAGTCAAGTGATTCTTTATCGGCTGACAGCCCTGACAATGCATCGGGGATGGGAAAGCAGGTCAAAAGGAAGTTGCCATATGGACTTAAGCATGCAAATTTCTAACAATACATAGCACTGAGGGCTTCACAGGCGCACCACCATATATACATATATATATATCTATATATATATAGATATATATATATATATATATATATATACGTATGCATATAGAGCCACGCAAAATTGTTTGCCAGCCATACCGGACAGGCTGACACAGTTCTCAGTTGCTTAAATTAATCGTAAGAGTAGAGTAAGTAGTATGTCAGCTAGGAGGATTACAGTTTTTAAAGAAGCTACAAATCAAATAGAAACATATTTTCTAAAAATTCTATTGATTTTTTAATGACATTATTGTTTCTTCTTTTTAATGATCACTGACTGAACTTTATAAGAAATACAGGAAGATAAATTATTTTCTGCAGATTAATATTTATTCATGTTTGCAGGCAAGGGTGCTGCTTTATCTGCCTGTTACATGTAAATAAAGATAATCTTAGTCTAATTGCTATAGTCCTTTAGGTTGCCACATAAAACCTAATTACAAGAAAGCACATTTATATATATATATATTTTATTTTATAGAGTACTGTATGTGATGAACATTATACAGGCAGACAGAAAAGGCTTTGACAGTGCTTTAATGTGCTGCTGCAACAGGTGCAGCAGCATCACATTACGATTATTTCTCTTAGCCCTCAGTACTGTTTTATTTCTCCATTTGCATTAAGGTTTTATAAACTAGTCCCAGAGCCTTTGCTTTTGTGTTGCCCTTATTGATTATACTTTGGAGAATAAATTAATGTCACACATTTGAATGTTTTTCAAATTTGGGTCTATACAGTTTTGTGCAAAACACAGCAGTAGTGGCCCATGTTTTAACCTACTGATTGTCTTGCTTTTCAGCGGACTATTAAGCTTCATTTAAAATGAATAGAAATTGGTAAGCAAGCCAGGAAGTCAATATATCACAGAGAGAGAGAAATTTGGTGCTGTACTGAATATCTGTTCAAGTGCACTGCCTGTGTTTGTGTGTGTGTTTCTGCTGAAGGGATAGGAGGCAGAGGGAGTGTTGGCCAGCAGTCCTGGTAGGGTCATCACTGCCTTATTACTGCCATGTTAGTGACTAGCAGCTGAAGATGGCTCTGCTCCCTGCCCCTCTGCTTGGGAGTCATCCAAGACAGCGTGCTCCAAACACAGACCAGCCACTGTTCACTTCTCAGATAGATTAAGATGTTATTCCACTGCTCTGGCCATCTCTATCTGACTCTGTCTCTCTTTTCCCCTCACCAGACCCAGATTTACAACATGCCTGCCTGTTCCTCCAGAGGCCCTTACTGCTAATTTCAACGATTAGTAAGTAGACACAACAATCTAAGAGAATGGGTGCAACATGATAGCAAAGTTTTCATGCTGTTGTCTTAACCAGTTTAAAAGGAAATACTAAAATATGTAGTTGGGAGTGAGTATGCACATATGGCAAGTTTACTGTGTGTCTCCATGATTGTGTCTGTATAATGACTGCATGCATCTTTAAAGCCAGATATTGTGCCCAGTTTATATTTAAATGCAAACACAGTCGAGACTTCAGCTTCCCCCAGAGGAAAAGGAATGCTTTTCTTTACTTCAAATTGAGTTTCTCAAAGTCTAATTTGTACCAACCCTTTGATGAACAAATGTTTTCAGACTATCCTGCTTTAATGAAAAGGGAGTGAGTACAATTTTAAACAATCTGAAGCTCTGAACCCTCTGTGACTGTAAACTTTAAAAATTAAACTTTAGAATTTGTATCAATTACACTTTCAAGTTCTGACAGGGCCTTAAATAAGAGCCGGAGGCGCTGGCTATGGAAAACGTTTACCACACCAGATTCATTTCCACTGCAATCGTCTCCTCTCTTGGTGACATCAATCCCTCATGTGAGGCATTTATGTTTTCAACAAATACACACTAAATACACACTACTGTCAGAGGCTCTCCCCTGATGACTGGGGTCAATGAGTGTGTATGTTTGTCAGCTCTGATCGTTAATGAAACGCTCACACAAATACAGCACAGGCAAATATTTAGACCCCAGTCTGGAGATTTCATCACAGACAAATCTGCGATTCTTCAGGGAGCGCTGTATTTCTTTATTTGCCAGGACAGAGAGTATACTCAAGCTCAAACTTGTCCAGGCTTGATGAATCTGGAGCAGCAGGAAGTATACTGCCTTTGACTGATAACCAGTGTGATTTTAATTTAAATCATATGAATCGATGCCTGCCCAGAGCAGAAATAAAATATATCTAAATGAAAACATCTGACTCTAATTGATTAAGAACAATGTTCTGCATAGTACTTCAAGAATATCCTTGTTTTGATACTGATTCGATTTCTTTTTCATCCATGACTAAGGGAAAAGAATTGCTGTGTGATGGATGTGGTCAGACTATATCTATACAATATGTTGGTTGGTATTGTTGCTAGTTTCCAATTTTTTTCAATCTTCTCAACCAAAAAGAGCACTATATATTTACAGCTACAGACAAATAGGTTAAAAAGCTTTTCTGCCCTGAAACAAACAAAACTCTTCGTTTTGATGGTTCACTGGTTAGTTAAGTGTCAAAACAGCGGTAAGGAAGAACATCAGTGACCATCAGGTATGTGTTTTGTAAATTTGACGCTGACACAAGCGTAATTTTTGGACAGGCACAAACTGGGGCTAATTGTTAGCCCAGCTACATATCCATCCATCCATCCATCCATCCATCTTCTATACCCGCTTTTCCTGGTTCAGGGTCACGGGGATCTGCTGGAGCCTATCCCAGCTCTCTCTCGGGTGGAAGGCAGGGGTACACCCTGGACAGGTCACCAGTCTGTCGCAGGGCCACATATAGACACACAAAGACAGACAACCTCACACACTCACACTCACTCCTACGGGCAATTTTAGAGTCACCAATCAACCTAACATGCATGTTTTTGGACTGTGGGAGGAAACCGGAGTACCCGGAGTAAACCCACGCAAGCACAGGGAGAACATGCAAACTCCACACAGAAAGGCCGGGATGCGAACCCACGACCTTCTTGCTGTGAGGCAACAGTGCTAACCACTCAGCCACATATCAGTGTGTAAAATATGTTGCTTCTCTGTACTCCTGAAAAGGCAGTGTCAAAAGTATATGTATATGTATATGTATATGTATATGATGAAGTAGGAAAGTTGCTGATGATGGATTATCTCTTGAGTTAGAGCAGAATTACAACAGAACTAAGCCCCAACACTACCCCCCAGTGAAATATCACACTTCATCTTCACAAGGACTCAACCAACCATGCATTCAACTCAACCACAGTGACAATCAAACATTCAAACATTCTGATCACTGGGGGCTTTAAGTGTAGTTCCACATTGAACCCAACTTTTTAATCAGCTTTTCATTTTGTTGTTGCCCTTAGCTTCAGAGTTTACTTTTCCCCTGCAGAACGGAGAGGTGCTCTCACCGAACTACTACTCTCTGTCTTGTGTCCTCTCACCTTTTCACCAGAGTCCATATTTCCTGGATAGTGTGCTATCATATTTTACTATTACCTATCAATTGGTTTCTAATAGCAGTAACGAGGCAGCTAGCTGGCTGGTGACAGAGCGCTAACGGCCTCGCAGGGAACATTAAGGAGGCCGGGTTATGCTGTGGGCCGTTAACTACCTACAGGCGCTGGCTAATGGCTCCAAATGACCTCCTCAGTGGCTATTAGCACATAATTAGAACCTGCAGACCAGTGGTGACCTCCGCCGGACACACGTGATTACTCCTCTCCACCTGTGTTCGCCCATACTCTCCTGCTCCCTCTTCCTTTCCTTTTCTCTGTCTTTTCTATCCTTGTCTTTCCAATTCTTTCTTGTCCATTCCTCCTCCTCCTTATCTCCTTTTCTCTAATGCTCTGTAGGATTACATTGACTCCCTGGTGGGAAGACTACTACTAAAATTAATCTCTTTATGGTGCCCCAGTACAAAAATACTTCACTATACTGTAGGTCCCGGAAACTACATTAAGATAGAATATTCATTGCTACAGACATGCAGAGTCTGATTATTGGTATAAAAATGGTTTCAGTGTCAGAGTAAATTTAATCTTTTGTTAAAAGCTTGCTACTGGCATTGGCACTGGCACTTAAAGCCCTTTTTACCTTTCTGACAATTGCCAGCACCTCCTTGACCTGATTCAGTAGCACTTCCTTAAATCAGTAGATAATGTGGCTGTGCAGTGAAAAAAGAAGCTAAACTGCAGATGAAGTGCAAGGTGCTGCCACACTACAAAAGGGCTCAGTCACACTAACCTCAGTATACACTTCAGCAATAGTCTCCTGTTACCCAGAACAAAAGAGACGCTTTACTAGGTTAGCGTCATCTCAGGAGCAGCAAGGAAACAATGAAAAAACAACAAAGGAATGTGCTGATTTTTTTTTGTGTGTGCGAGGAAATGCAACACAGTACCAGTGCCTTAAATTATCAGTGAATTATCTCTGAGCCTGTGGGAATTATGTGGGTTATTTGTAACAAGCAGTCAAGGACAAGTGGGCCTTGTGTTACAACTATGAGATGAATACTAAACACAAAAAAATTCCTGGCCAACTATCTTTCCAGGCCATCTTCTACCCTTGGAAATAAGAAACAGGTACCTGCTGAAAAAAGAGCAATAATACTGAGTCAGTCAACTGTAAAAGCCATACGACCAAGGTCTTCAGGCAACAGCTCAGAGGACCTGACTGGACCTGGACCCAAAGCAGGTCAAGGATGAACGAGTTGCTAACTTTGTCAGTCTGTCATTTGGTGCTACCAGGTAGTGGCTCCTAAGAGCTGAAAACAAATCCATGCTGCATCTGGGCAAAATGCTAAAATATAAAGTTCTGAACCTTAGAGCTGAGAGGAACAGCAATGCTCGGTGTTCACCACTATATCAAACTACCGCTTTCACATTACACACAGTCATGTGACACATTAGAATGAAAAATGTTTTTCACTATATGAACCTATACACAGTATATCAGTTTAATATGTCCAAACTGTGTACCGTAACATATGCTCTATGCTTACACTAGTAGCACTCATCTGAATGATTAGAAAGATGTTTAAAACCTAACTTAAACATTCTACACATGGATTTTAATAACAATCCACTGATCTACACCAACCATCTCAGACCTTGTCGCTCTCATCACTTTGCTTCCTCCTTTGTCATCACATTTCCTACAGATGCTCCAGGTCTTCATCATTGAATGTAAACACATTTCAGGGCACTTGATGAAACAACTGATGCTGTCATTTTTCTGGGGAGGACAGTTTTTTTATTTTTTTTTAGAGGTGGTAAATATTTTGCCAGGAAATAGGAGGCTTTTGCCAGAACTCTACCATTAGGTGCTAGCCCCCAGAACAGACTCAATAAACTTATGGCATGTAAAAACTACATTCCGATTGCAAACCTGTGCTCTGTACAGTGCTCACTAGAGGCTACAGCTTGCTACTGTAGATGGGTGGAATGTGGGGGTGGGAGTCTACACGAGGCCAAGCCAAGAGGTCTCAAGAGTATTCACATATCCTAATTTTGCCAGGTCTGTGTCATGAGTTAGACACATGCACTAATGTGTGCGCGCACGCACACACACACACACACACACACACACACACACACACACACACACACACACACACACACACACACACACATAACCACAGTCCTCGCTGAATTAATTTGTTTTCATTTGCCCTCTGTCAGCAGTACTCTGGTCTTTGCTGCGGAAAGATCTCTTAACCAAAGGTTCCTTTATCTGCTCATTGGGTTTCATCTTCCAAATCAGCTCACTGCTCCTGCTGTCACTGCCGTTCTTGCTTTTATAAGATATCAGGTCAAACAGCCATAAACCACTGTGCCAAGCAATCGCACTGGCTAGAAGATTTCACATGTATACAATAGTACTCCATGTAGAAATATTAAAGAATGGAAGTTGTAGTTTGGTTGATGGTAAGGATCATGGGTCAATTATGATGGTGAAAGCAATGTGTCCAAAAATAGCTGTCTTGTTTTTGAAGGGAATCCAGCCGAGAGTGGCACAACAGCTGTGCCAGTCAAATGTTGGGGATGAACACAAAAATGTGCACACTCATGACCAGGCAGATATGACAGTCAGATATAATTTAAGTGAAGATATGGTGACATGCAAACACCTATTCCCCATACCACCATAAAAACATATACAACCACACACGAATGCTCACGCATGCATGCAAACAAATGAGACAAAGGCTCATTTGTAGTGCACAACTATGAAGGGATGCATTTGAAAGAAATAGCCAGTAAGAGAAGAGAGATGCATTGGAAATTGCACTTCTATGTCATCCATTTCCTGAAGATGGCTGCAAACCCCTGGACACACTTAATCAGCAAAAGGGCACACCTCCGAGTATCCATTCTTTTGTAATGGCATTACACTGCACAAGAAAGATTTAGAGATCCTTTAATGTGCCAGAGTCTTCTACATAAAAGTATATACAAAGGTTAATATTGCAATAATATGTTCCTGGAGGGCATTGTAATCATTATCTCTCTGGTGGTATCAATTAGAAGCACTTTACTGCAGGTAATGACTAAGATTCCGGTACAAAATGACATTATTATTATTATCCCCATCTATAATTTCAGAGTGGATACACAAGACATGGGAAAAAAAGAGAAGCATAAGTTCAACCAAAGGTAGACTTAAAAGTGAAAGGACTTTCATTGTTGGACTTGAGGAAGGAAACTGAGGCTGAATGGCTGATCCGAGTATGTGGGCATGTGTGTGTGTGTGTGCGTGTGTGTGTGTGTGTCTACCCACATATGCATGTGCACATGTGGATGTGCTGGAAGTTTCAAAGGCCCAAATACACAAATAAAAACACGCATCCTCTTATTCATAGCTTGACTGTCTGTCCTAGTTTCCTCAAAGCAGTTTGTGTGTTTGCATGAGCGCATGTGTATCTAAGAGAGGGGGACCAGGCTACAAAGTGAGATACTGTAGATCCAAGAAAGAAAGCTTCAACAACCTGGTGACAAATATTTGCACTCCTCTAAGCACAGGAGTATTGTTCTTTGCTCTCTTCTATTTGTCCAGAGAGGAAAAAGTGAAAGAAAAGTTAGAAATGCCTGAAAAGATGTGATTGTGTGTGTTTGTGTGGTGTGACCTTTGTGCTTAGTTTCAAACATTCATAACGAGTGCTCTTCCCCTTATTGACCCCCTCATCAAAAACATGAATAATTGAGGAATAAAAAATGCTCTTGGTTGTCCTAGTCGGCATTAGCCACAGAGAAGCCGGCCCGGAGACTTTTGATTTAGCTGTTTTATATTTAATAAGCACACACAAAAGCCTCCAAGGCACCTTTTTTAGAAGAATTTAATTGGACGTTGGTGACATCCATCACAGGGTTGTCATGGCATTGACCTTTCCATAGAGGCTATTCATAACCAGGAAGTTACATGAGCCGGGTTGCTGCCTACTCTGTCACACCCACCACAATGATGCTCTATCAGTCGCACCATCCTCTATCAGTGCTACACACCTCAGAGATGCTGATTGACAAACAAATTTGCTCATCATTGCTCCTGTTAAGACATATTATACATTATAAACAATAATTAATTCACAATTATTATAGCCTCTGCTCTCTGTATGACACACACTTTGCTAAAAAAAAGGCTGTGGAACATTCCCTACAAGTTAAGCAATGACTGATCAAGGACAAGATATTTGGTCAGTATGAAAAATTTATAATAAGCCCCTAAACTATCTGCTTAGAGGAAGAATAGATAAGGGCCCAATACAATTAAAACTACAAGATCAATTTAGGCTGAGGTATGCAGTGTGCCACAGCTTGTGATAGAACTGTAAAAGTACCCATAATCAAAATTTTCTTTTGTTTTTATACATTTAGGGTAAGGAATAATTGTTGACGTTCAGTCTAAAGTTATAATCCTTAAGATTTCAAAGTTGGGTTAATCTGGCAGCACCTGTGGTTACAAGTGGTAGCTGCATCTGTATTTTAATATATTACAGGTCCCCTTGGTTTGAAATGACAGCTGGTGGCAGCAAACACACCTTGAGAAGCTACTTTGTCAGAAATGCAACAGTAGAAGAGCAACTGATGTATCTGTGAATGATGTATGTATAATATAACCCAAAAAACTGAAACATGTATTCTGTAGTATTGTTTTAATTAATAAGAAACACAGTGAACAATTTCCCAGCCTGTTGTGCACAGTAACATGAGTAACATGAAAAATATGTTTCTGCTGGTTTAGTTTTTTCAGCTAGATCCAGTAGGGGTCGCCACTGCAGATTAATTGATCTGTATAATTGATTTGGCCAAAGGTTTATGCCAGATGTTCTTCCTGACACAACCCTCCTCATCTACTCAGGCTTGGGACCGACACTGTCTTGTGCAACCTCACTGTCTAACGGGCCCTGGTCTTCCATGGTGGTCTCCCATCCATGTACTAACCAGGTCCAGCTGTGCTTAGCTTCCAAGATCAGACGGGATCAGGCACTTGAAGGATGGTATATCTCTCCCAATTAGTATAACCTGAATATTAACCTGTTTTTCAGCTCAGCTTCGAGATTAAAATTCTTGCGATTTTAAGCTGCATCTGTGTTTTCAAGACACTTTCAAATCTCCAGGAAAAATACATCACAGCTGGGCTTGCTATTGACTGGCCACTGAACAAAACTTCCAGACTGAATTCATCTAGTCAGGAGCATTTGATTTGGAAAGCCTCCAGTCAGCACGTTTGTTTCCTTTGAATTGATGAGCTGGTGACGTCAGCCAACCACAGCTCAGGGCCGAGACTTCAATATAGTCAAATGTACTAATTAAATATCTGTTTAACTAAACTATCAGGGTTAAACAAATGTAAAAATTGATTGTGAATCATCATTCCAAGCACCAACAAAGGTGGGATATATAAGGTTGCATGTCTGCTAGCTGTCGTTTCGCTATCTATTATATATAATATAATAAACAGATGAACAAATAGTGTGATGAAAGGCAGTAAGATTCAGATATACTGCACTGAGTCACTATAGAGAATAGGTCAACAATAATGAAATGTCTCAGTGTGGTTGCCTGTTTAGGAACAAATGATGTTTTCAGCTACAAGGACAGGAAACACAAAAGCAAACACTCCACATACACAATTATTGAAGTCAGTATATTTCTATTAACTATTTAAGTAATTAATAAATTACTAACCACAGAAGAGTAAACTGAGTAAGAAAAAGGGTACCTGGACACTGATTTCTGTGTTTTAGAAGACATGATCTGCCTCAAGGTTCAACCAAAGAAATCCACAGAAAATAATCAGAGCAAGTTGAGTAGTTAGCTTTGAGCCAACAGAGGAATAGGCTGTGAGTCTGTAATGTTTAACCAAGCAATAACAACAGAAAATAGGGAGTTATAATCTTAAGTGTCTCCTATATTAGCGCAGATGAATCTAAAGTTAATACGAACAGGGGCGAGGTTATAGCACCTTACTGAATGGCGCCGCGGCGCACCACGGCACAGCGGAGCCCGGAGGCAATAGGCAGAAACATAAGAGAAATGGAAAGGCTGAGCAATTCACCCAAAGGGATTAGATTTTAAATAGATATCAGCCCATATATGAGTCCCTCTTTCTTTCTCGCGTCTGTAAGTGGGTGTAATTTGGAGTGCATAATGAAGGAAAAAAGGAGCTTTAGGTCAATCTCATTGACCTCCACACTCTGGGGACGACGGGTTATAGTTAGGAGATATACACCCATCTCCCCTGCCAGCTAGCTTAGCCTGCCCTCAGAGAGGTAATGAAAGTTGTGAAAGTGACTCAGTGCACAAGGGGGAGTGCGGAGCATACGTGAGAGAGAAAGAAAAAAGAATGGGAAACCTGAAAAAAATGGGGCTGCTTTGTTATCCTTACTAGAGTAAAAGAAAGGCAGTGGGGTTTTAGTGTTATCGCATAATGAACATCCAGGCGAAAACAGAATTTTCATAATGATTCTGGATAAGTTATGTAATGCTGTTAGCAACACTGTGAAGCTGCTTCATCCACAACAAATATGATTCAAAGTGAGCAGTGACGAGTCCAACTTAATTTTCCAGATTTCATCTGGTTAAATTTCCTTTGGACAATAATGAAATTATTTCTACATTGAAGGCCCCTGTATGCATAATTTTAAGCCTGCTTTCCAACAGGTGAAAGCAATGGGGAATCTGTTTGACCAGCTGTGCCTAGATGTAAAAGAAAGCAAGATTGAATTTCCCTCTCAAGCTTGCTTTTATTTTTCACACAACCACTTCGTTTGTTGTTTACATGTATATGAATTCTTTCAAGGAGAGGCTGTCCGAAAATATGCACCGTTATCTGCATTGTACAATTCATCTCGGATAAAGGCGCTGAAAAGAGAGGGAGGCAGTGAAATGCTGCTAGGAGGATTTTATAATGGTAGAGTTTTTGCCCCACCTTTGAATGTGGATATTCAGGACGGGCACTGACACTTTTGGACACTGGGTGACATGTTGTAGGTATGACTGTAATTTGTCTCAAACAGACCGAGGTTAACAACAGTTACCAATATATGATGAAGTGTGCCAAAAAATGGGTGAGCATTCCTGTGGAAGCTCCATACCCAGGTTGATACTTAACCGATCATGTTGCGAAGAGGGTTATCAGGCCATGCCATCATAAATCTTCAGGATCCAACCCTATCCTATCATAAATTGCACTACCAATGATTTTATTTGCAGTACATATGCAAAAAAATGCTATATAAGTCATATAGTCACTATATAAGTCATATAGTCACTATAATAAATTACAATTAAAAGTGCCAGCAGACTCACAAACAACCTGAAATCATATCATGTCAACAGTGATGCAGCACACACTAACCATGCCACGTAACAACATTTGTAGCAATATTTGAAGCCATAGCACAAACTAGACACACCATGCAGACAGTACTAGTCATGCTGCAGATGCAGAGGTGTGCTGTTCTGTGCCTGTAATAAAATTCTTGTGTGCCAAAGCACACATATGGGACACATAGCATATCCTGACACACTGACACCAAATGAATGTGCAGGCTTCCATAGAAAATAACAGAAGCAGATGTTTGTGTGTATAGCCTTTTAAATGTACCAGTTTTTCTTTAGTCTTGTGTTCCCCCCAAAAAACAGGGGAGAACAATGTGGGTAATTCTAACACATCCATGTAAAAAAAGTCCACAGCACAATAAAGGTATGCTTCTAAGTGCTTAACAGTTGTCGACCAGGTGCACCATCTTACTGTCCTCAAACTAAAAACACTAATGTTTTAATCTGATCACTTTGGGCCCTAGTTGCATGTGCTCCAGTTTGATAACGTCACAGGTTAAAGGTTTGGGTTCTCAAGTTTCTATGCCCTGGAGAGAAATATCTTTTGCAAAGAATATTACATGACTGGGGAACATTTGGTGTATATTACAAATGTCCTTAAGACAATAAAGTCAGCACCGTAGAGATCACACCCTGTTTCCCTCCATTTCTAAGATACTCATTAGATGATTATTGTACATGTGTATTTTAGTATGGGTCACAATGGCATGCTTGTGAAGAATTGTATTTTGCTGACATACAAAAGTGTATGTGTGTGCACAAATCTGACATACATAGTGTACATGTGTAAGTAAAAGTGTGCACGTGCAGGTGTTTGTCAGCTGTCCAACTGTGTGTGTGTGTGAGTACGTGTGTGTGTGTGTGTGTGTGTGTGTGTGTGTGTGTGTGCGTGTGTGTGTGTGTGCCCGAGGTCTGGGTGGTTTGACCCGCCCCCTCAGCTCAGCTGATAACCTGCTCTGCTCTTCCATTCTGTCTGACTTTGTAACTATATCTGTTCTTACCCACTCTCAGAAATAAATAAAAGCTCTTCTTGAGGGGGTGAATGGGGGGAGGTGCATGCCTCACATAATCGTTTGGGACTGGGACAAACTTGGCCCATTGATATCTGTGTATTTATTACGTCTATGGCAATATAAGGCAGGGCAGAGTAAGATATCAGCTTACGCAGAGAGCTGTGAGAGAGAGGGAGAGTTTAAGATAAAGGATATTTAATATCCAGCGCACATCGGCACGGGCCTAAGCCTCTAATAGCACTTGGGGTTTCTGAGCAGGTAATGCCTTCATCTTTGTCTAAACACACTTTTATGGACTTTAACTGTAATGATATAAAGAGAGAGGGGGTCACAGATAAATGTAGTGTAATGGCTCAAAGCCGAAGATTAGCCATGTATCCTGTCTAGGGGATAATGCTTCAAGGCAGTTCCTCCAAAAGGTGTTATCTCCTGGCGAAGAAAGACGAGAGAGGAAGACACACACACATTCACACACATATATTAAATAATAACCTCCTCTCCTTCCTGTCTCTTTTTCCTGCCTTTCTTTTAACTGCACTTTGCATTTTGTCACATCGCGTTAGAATCAACGCTGGCAGCATTCAGGCCATAATGAATCTGTGAAGCCAATGTACATGTACATCACTGGTGACAAACATTACCAGGGCACCTTTTGTGTTCTAGGACACATTACCTTCGCTTATTTAGTGTCTAAATGATAATGAGCGTTCACATGATAACCTATATCATTTATACATGAACGTGAATCTAAAAAATAAAAACTGGAAGCAATGCTTGTGCATGTTCACACATACTGTGCAAGAACAGCAGCACTTAAAGGCCATTTAGTGAGCGTTTTCACAGATCAATCAGGTGGCCTTTCCATCCATTAAAGAGGAGTGGGAATCAAACAACAGCTACATAGTTATCTGCAACTGTGAGTGAGGAAAAATAATAGTGTTGTTGTCCTAATTATGCGCTGGGGTGCTGCATTATTTACCAATCCAACATACATCGGCAGGGCTGGATATGAGTAAAATAATTTATGACAAGATCCTTCTATTCTCTCCTGCCTTTTCTTCTTCTCCGTCCTCCACACCCACCCCCTTAAATCAAACTTCAATAAAATGTGCCACCCCTATTCATTTTGCATGAGGCCTCTCTGAAAAACATCCAGGACAGCAAGATCTGTTATTCAAAAATTCTTCAGACGATGCAGGGTCAAAACAACAAAACAGTTGCAAGGAACAAGCTGCTGTAACTCTATAACTCACCTCGGGCTATTGCTGCGAGAAGGTCCTGTCTATATACAAAATGGTGGCCAGCTATGGACCTCCATAGGAAATAGTGTTGTAATCATTTGCACTAAACTCATTTCTATGCAAGCTACTCGGTAATATTCTGAAAAAAGATTTTGGCATTAAAAATTAGCCACATTCACGTTTTTGGGCCCAGAGAAGATGCAAAAGAGATTCTGATAATAAAATGTAACGTTTGTAACAGACAAATGTATTTGCTGTTTTCTAATTGTTCCTCCTCCTTGTGTGTGTGTGGGAAAAAATGCTTTTTGGAATAAAGTGCGTAAAATGATAAATGCCTGAGTTGTAGTAATGTGGTTTGGCCACTACACCAAAATTGCTTCACAGCCCAGCGCCTCTGCTGGCGGCTCGGTTGCAAGAAAGAGCCAGAGACATTTTTTTTTTTGTTTTCATTGCCAGAGAAGGTGAATCTATGCCAGTGTTTGCTTCACAGCTGCAAATGAAGTGATATTGGGAACACGTAAAATGATCAGATCTACTTTTATCAATGAAAACTAGATTTTTAAACTCCCACAGGCTGTTGCTTTGTTAATCATGGGAATCAAACTATTAAATGCCTCCATGTGATTAATAGAGGCTTAAGACAACGCAGGTATTTGTGTTCATCACAATTAACGTAGATCCCAGTACACTGTGGATAATGAATGTCAGTTGTTAGCTGCAACTACTGGTACCTATAACTGACCTTCTGGATTATAAACTCAAGATATTTTTTTCACTCCAGTGAGAATGCAGGCATACTACTAAAACCGTTCAGCCGGGTTTAACTTCATAATGTTAAGTGTTCTAACAGTAGTTTTGAACTATTGAATAATTTCTGAGACTGGGAAACTAAGTCTAATGTTAATAATTTGTATACAAGAACTTTTTTTTTGATAGTATAAAAATAACTCTTCTGTCTATAGAATATGTTTGTTTTTTTCATGCACATGGTTCTTGATTACATATTCAAAAGTGACTTAGGAGTGATTACTTTGAGCTATGCAGTATATGTTAAACTTGTGCACAGTGGGTATGTGTTGTTAGTAATTTACTTAAATTATGTTTAGTAAAAACCAAATACATAAAAAATAAACAAGCAAAGCAACAGTATTGAATGATGAACAGTTTTGACTGACCATTGCTGTCAACTTCTGATGGATGTCGTTTCTGAACGGTGTCGGCAGACTGCCATCTTGTCTACAGGCTGGTTCTCTTGACTGCAGCAGCTTCACAGCGAATAAGACAAAAGCAGAGAAAGAGAGAAAAATGGTTGGCTAAGGAAAGATAAGCTGCCACCCCAAAGAGACCACCCTATTTACAGAAGCCTTCATCACAGAAGTGCAACACCTGGATTTCCTGCTGGAAGGACATGTTTCCCATTACCCTGGTGCTCCCACTCACTCATATTCCAGCAACTTGTTTTTTTTCTCACTTATCTCATTGTCTTTTACAAAGCCAATGCTTTGACCTCAGGATGGACATTCGATTAGTTTTATAAACTCTAAAGCAAGAGCCCCACCTGCAGCGTTGTATTTGTTCAAAGCATTTCATGATAGCAAAAACACTGACTAGTTTTACCTTTGTGATATTTATCCCCATTGAATACAGGCCATGGATGTGCTAGCAGAAACAGATAAGTTCTAAGACTTGGAACATTTTAGTCATGTTACCAGTGTGGCAATGAAATGACTGGTCGTTCAGTCAGCTCGTCCACCATTCTGGCCCAAACTTGTAACTTGTAATGGGGAGAAAGTCAGGATGATTCCAAGGGTCCACAGACCCACAAAACATATATACAACATTATGTAGGGGGCCAGAATTATATTATTTCACAGGGCCCAAAATCTCTAGTGGCACCCTAGGCCCAAAGTGAAATATCTCAGCAATGTATTGTCATGAAAATCTCCACTTTTATGAATGACTGCCAATGACTTAGATCTCTTTGCCCAGTGAAATACCTCAAAACACACCGATGGATTGACACACTTTTTCAAAAACCTGGTAGAGTCACTGATGTTCACTCTAAAATGTAATAACTGATGATCCCTTTAGTTTCATTCTAGCCTCATCATTAGATCAACATTTTAATCTAAAGTGATGATATTTCCATTATCCCCAGTTGTACTTTGTGTTTAGTACTAGTAAAAATGCTAAACTAAGATGGTGACAGTGGTTAACATCGCCTGCTAAACATGAGTGATGGTAGCACTGTGAGCATCTTAGCACTGATATAGCTCAATGCACCACTGTGTCTAAGTACTGCATTACAGCTGTAAATGCTTTATCTTGTTCATTTGAATTGGACCTAATGACTCAAATTGTAATAAAGCAAAGACGGGTGTTTGTGACACTGTGAAAAATGTATTGATTAATTTAGCTCACAGTAATGATTGTGTATGGGGGAAAGCATTTTTGGGCCAGTGATGATATCATGAGGGTTATTTTCTCTGAATGAATAAAACCCCTTCAGAGACTCAGAAAACACTATGCAGTTTTTGCCAGTTTTTGAGTAGTACTCCATATGACTAGTGAACTGAACTTCATGTGTAAAATCACTGGAGCTCCCTGCTACAAAACAATTAGGACACCTTAGTGACTTATCTAGAAAGGAGGGGGTGAACATCTGTGTGTACCCAGATATATTATACCACACTTGTGTTAATGCACATACATAGCAGGCCTCCATCTCTCAGCAGCTGGGTGTCTGCACAAAAGGCTGCACACCTGTATATGTGCTAGTAAGAGAGGGAAGAACAAGAAATTGAATTGTGTGTGGGTTCACACACATGCATATTCTTACAATATGCCTGTGCCACCTCTGGCTAATGACAGATGCAATAAAACATTCGTAAAGGATGGGACCATCCATCATGTTGTGTTGGGCACAAGGAACCAGGCTAGCTTAAAAGCACAAACAGGAGTCCCCCACACAGGGCAGTGAGAGACAGAGAGGGGAGTGGGATAACGAAATTTATATCATATTACACACTGAAATGTGACCTCGTAATGACATCAGTGAAACTCAATCAAGTCCTTGACTCAGTATTACTTAAAGCAAACCAGCGTCCTTCCTGACGTGAAATGAGAAAATTAAATATAGTGTTGTTGGTTTTACCTACTGCTTCAACTTTGGATGCAGTTTTTGTGACAGAAGCCATATGTGAACAATTATTTTAACAAAGAAAATGTCAAATAACCGCAATAGCAACAATACCAGTAAAAGTATTAGGTGCAATAATACCAGCAGGAGTAATAGTTGTTTTGAGTCTAGAAGTAGCATTAGCAGTTCAGGAGTACTGATAGCAATAGTAGTGATAGTAGTGGGGAGAATAAGCTCAGGACATATTAGCAATATAAACATTATTTCTAAGTTCTGTTTCTGGTGACCTCAAAAATGTACATCCATTATTCACACTCCTCTTAGCTCTGTTTTGGTCTCCACCTCCTGTGTAAATGTCTGGATGAGCAACCTTTTTAATAGCACACACTTATTTGACTTTTTTGTTAATATATAGTACAGATAAAGGCACTTTTATCAATGTAGAAACAGAACTAAACAGAAGCAATGTTTTGATGAGTAACCAGACATGGGTTTGGTTTGATGTACTGTAGCAGCTACATAGACTGTTTGTCAAACACCTTTCAACCCTGAGCAAAACCCCAATGGGTCCTAAAGTGACCAGCAAAGAAGGTACATGTAGGTCTGACATGAAACTCTGGAGGCACTGGACTGGGTATTTCTCCTCCCTTGGCGTCCTACCCCAACATCTGACACCTGTACCAAGCTAACACGTCCCTGACTAGACATGTCTTGACTGAATGCACTAAAGCCACTAAACTGACATTAACCATTTCAATCCTGATAAGACAGCAAACATGTTGTCCACTGAAAATCATACTAGTAATTAGGTACCATGATATAATAACTTGATTAATTTTTCTGTCACTTAAAATGAGTGCCAAACATTACTGTTTTACAGAACATCACTGCTGCTGTTATCACTATAGTATACAATACATAATTTTCTTCTCAATTTGTTTTGTAAATATCACACAAAGCGAATTTGTTGATAAAAAAATACCCACTATGAGAGAAATCATCTGCCGCACTGGGCTGACGGACTGAAACATGGATTTAAACAACTTCACAGCAGTGGCAGTCAATAAGCAATACATCTGCCATTGCATTAATATCTGCAATGATGAGCAACCAGACAAGGAGGAAAGAAAATTTTGTCTCTTCGTAGCAATTTTGCTCTGATCAAAGCAACTGTAGCTACAGGAGACGTGGATTAACAACCATTTAATGATGAAGTAAAGTTTGTGTTGTGTTGCACTTGTTTGGTGTTTGTCTTTTCCATCCAGCTCTGAACAAGACAAGTCGGCAGGGAGGTTTTCTGTTTTTTTTTTTTTTTTTTGGGTAACAAACTCGTGGGTGTGTTTGATAGGCACTGTGTTGCCTGTTGAATCACATCATCAGCATCAACAATGGAAAAAAAAGGCAGGCAGATATAAATGAATATTCCTCACCTGTCTGCTCATGTTGACTCCTCTTGTTTGGATTTCACAGTGGGGGAAAAAAATAAAGGCGTATATTTACTTTTAATTGAAAGGAAATTAAAGACGCATCCACATTCGCATGTGACAAAGGAAGATCACAAGGCTCTGGAGTGATGATAGCTTTTGTTTAAGATGGATTTCATAAAGAAAACCCCCCACTGATAATGATGAAAAAAAATCTTGGACATTTCTCCAAATACAATTACCTCGGCATCACCTGATTGAATCAAATGCATTTGCATTCTGTTTGCATGCAGTGTTCCGTGAACCGGTAAACAAGGCAGGCAGAATAAATCTGATGTGTTTTCATGCTTATAGTTGCTCTTCTGTTTGATACATTTTATTCTGAGTATTTGAATTTTTATGAATTGGTAAATAACTGCACACATTTACGCATAGCTGTGGATGGATGTTGTGAAGTTGAAGGGTGATGTTCCTATGAGCCAAAAAAGAAAAACTAAGAATGTTAGTTGATGTTTTGAGACAGATGTTGTTTGGCTGGCAAGCATAACAGATTAATATTTGACTGTGTCTGATGTGTACTTAAGAATGTATCAAAGAAGATGCATCATTTTGGGGCCTACCAGGGGATGTTGCAGCTGGCACATTGACAAAAACCATAAGGCCACACTTGGCACCAGTCAATCACATGCTTACAGCCTGGATAGTTGGAAGGAAATGTGGTGAAGGGACCAAGGTCTTGCTCACTTGTAATCCCTTGACCTTCTTTCTCCCAGGACACTTCCGTCACACTAAAATGTCTCCCATGCTGTATGCAATGTTGGTAAAGTATTTGAAAGACAATGAAAGGCAGAGACATTGTATATGATAAAAATACAACTGTGAGTCAAAACGCTACTCTAGCTATTGCAGCAAACAGATAAAGCTGCACCTTTCCAGCCAGTTGTATCGCACTCATGCCACAGCATGTCATAATGTAATGCCAGTAGGGGGGCGCTTATATTTTAAATGTTCACTGAATGACCAAAAGACCAGGTAAGCGTTAACTACTGTATATGCTCATAAGGTTCCACAGTGTGCTGCTTTACTACAGCTGTAGTTACTGTCACTACTATTTTTTCTAGCAGCATTATAATCAATGTTATACTCAGAACATTCCAGAAACAAGTCAAAAAACAAAGACATCTCACACAAACAAGTAGCCTATATGTAACTGGCTCAGGAATTAGGCTTTGTGATTATGGCTGAAAATGGTTAAATGCTTTTGCATTACAGGGCAGAGGCAGAGGGGAGGGAGCGAAGGCTGCCTGTCCAAACTGCAGTGGCTCAGAGTTTAATGTGAAACAATCAAGTTAACCAGGAAAGCTAGGCCACATTAAAATGTCCAGGCTATATGAAAAGTAGAGCTTGTTTATTATTATTGACACCATGTCACTATGATTGTGTGTGTATTTGACCGTGCTGTCTGATAGCATGTCTATACAGGATGCAGTTCAGTTTGTCAATCGTCTATCTCATATCACTTGACAGATCACAAAAGGTTCTATATAAAACAATCCAGCTGTCTATACAGACCACACCATGGCTCCTGTTTTACTCACTGTGTTCACATCAACGCACATGCTTCAACTGTATCAAAGTTTCAACTGTTTGTGGACAGAGTAAATGTGTTTTGGGCTCTGAGCTCTGGCACAACAAGGGCACTTAAAAACAGGTATAGACACATAGAGAATGCTACACTCTAAAGTCTAAAGCTAAGTCAGGGCAATATGTTTATTCATCTGGACACTACATGTGCACATTAGCAACACCAAAGAGACACACATTCACACCTGTCTTTTGCAGAGGTGTTCCAGTCTTAAGTTGGCTGAACCAGAGTCTGCATGCTGGAGTCTAAAGTCAGCCTAGGCCCTTTGTGAGGTGACAATATTCATCTTTAGCTCACAAACATTAGGTAACACTAATCACCATAAGGTACTAGTCATATCGGAGTGAACATGGCTATAGGAGCAAAACCCCTCAGTGTGCTGACCAGATCAAGGGTGTGTTTTATTGCTTAGAAATTCGACTCTTCTTTTCAAAAAAGAAGGATGTGAGATTCCATTTTTCTGAACATAATGACATTTTGAGTAAAGCATCAGAATCCTCACACATTACATTAACTAATCAACAAATTTCAATCATTGTTACTGAAATGAATCATCATTCAAAACTAAGACTAAAATTACATGCACAATATAATTTTGTGGAACATTTTCCTAAGATTTTCTCTCACATTCTCCTCCTTGGCCATCAAACCTCTAATCTTGAACTAACTTCAAACAAGCACACACAAGTGGGGTCAAAGGCCATTACCATCACGAAACACTATCACTCCTCTTCATCCATTAATACAGGTAATAATGACCTCTCTGCTCCCAAGATCACTGCTATGACTCAGTCTAACAATTACAGGAGAACAGATCTGCACAGAGTTGTATCATTTCTACTTGTTTAATGTTACGTCTACTGAGACTTAATTATACAGTGGATTGAGTTTAGTTCAGGTTCCTGATATCTTAGTTATGACAGTGTCAGCTTAGCCACTCTGCACATACATGAAACATAGTGTTGAATATCAAACAATAGGCCTGAGGAATGATGGACAGACATCATGAAATAATTAAGCGAATGTATGGTAGCAGCTCTAATATGAACTGTAGAGATTACACTTACAATCTGCTAAATAATAATTGGAGCATCTATTTTTTCAGAAAATGTGATAGGATATTACTATATGAATAAAGGAATCTACTTGTGGATATTTCAAACACATTGCTGCATTCCCGGGTGATTTCTAGTTGCTTATTTTCTATACAACATGTCGGTTTCCTTTCAAGATCAAGTCCCCAGGCAATGAGAAATAATAGGCCTACAGTATATATGCCTAAGCGTCTGAGCAAAATGAAAACAAAGAGCCAGAGTGAACCCTCAAAAGACTGTTGTGCAATTGGTTAAAGCATGCCATACACAAAGAACTGTTTTAAGTAGAAAATGAATAGTTTCTTTGAGCCTTTTTTTTAAATTGTCATCTCGTTCTTTCCCATGTAAAGCCAATGACGCACAAACAAGCACATATTGTGAGTATTTTTCATTTAAATACAGTTTGCGCACATACAGTGAAAGAAAGGGAACAGAGATGTGTACAGTTGACGGCACACCACTGAGCTGTACTGTAATAACTAAGGAGACTATTTACCCTTAATTGATATGGCCTTTCTTTCCATGAAAAGAACAATTATTGCTAGCACCACACGCTTCTTATGTGCACAGTAAGCTATCGACACAAAGTGCCCTGAGTAAAATGAACAGAACTCACCATCAGTCTACTCCAAGGAAAAAGCAAACTTTTAATCTTTTCTGTTGTTCCTTCTTGTTATAAAAGTGCCAGAAACAAGTTCAGAGATGATAAAAATATGACAGTGTTAATACCAATTTAATATATCAATGGTATTTATAAGGCATTAAAGTCAATGACACATGGTGAGCAAAAGCATTAAACAAAGAGTCCTTGTTAAAGTGGATGCATATCTCTTTCACGGCACACTGCATAATTTTGCTGCATAATTTTGTTGGAAAGCATCCTTACGAAAGTCATCAGTGCTGGTTGGCACCATGCAGAACCGTTTTGTTGATCTCACAGATCCCACTCTGTTGAACCCTCACCGAGTCCACACTTAGACCATATTAAGTCACGCTACGAGTGATGAGGAATCAGGTGGAATAAAGAGTGCAGTTGATGTAGGGAAGGGAATTTTCAGCTCTGCTGCCATTTAGTATTTAATTTGGCTAAAATTTAAAAATAAATTATACTGGTCATAAGTAAAGATTTTACAGCACACAGACATCATATGAGATTGCAAGCTTTAAAATAGTTACAAGTGTAGCTTCATTTAAATGTGTATCTGTAACATGTGGGGCCTCTTGACAAAGGGAATGTAATGAAAAATCGATACCTAAGTACATCGGTGCTGAACTGAGAGTCTAAAGGGAGACCATGCTCTTTCATTCTTACACAATAAAACTTAACATGTCGAGCTGTTTCAGACATGAAGTCAAACAACTGTTCATCTGACTGCTGTATCAATTGTTCAGTGTGTGTTTAATCACCATTAACACCCAGTGCACCAACTGTACAGATGTTAGCTGCATTCTGTCTGAACACACCAGGTTTATGTAGTTTTGTGTCATTTTTCAAAATGTCTATAATTTACAACATCTTCTGAGTATACTTGAGTGGGTAAAGACGGAAGAGTGGAATCAGTGTTTATAAATGTGTAATAAAGCTGCTGCAGCTTTAATATCTTTTGTCTATTCATTATATAAGTTCAATGAATTGGGTTTGAAGTAACAAAAGAAACCTTGAGAATCCAGAGTAAGACTTAATCCCTTTCATTGATCCCTCTTTCCTGGACACATAAGAGGCATTCATTTAGGTTTTGAGGAATTTACATGTCTGATTGCTTCTGTTCTTCCCAGATAATTTGATTTTATGATTGTCCATGTTCTAACATCCAGGCACAACTTTCTCCTCTGCTTGCACTCTTCATATTTAAACACTTTGTTTATTTTGTGGCGAAATAGAAAAGTCAGTGCGGTAGTACATAAAAGCAATCAGTCTGCATGATTTAACAAGAACCTGAGCCCATTAAATGAACTCCAGCGCTACTGGAGGAAAAACGATCCACAGCACATCAGCAGTTTCCCCACCGTCCCCCAGACAGCCAAAGACAAGACCTGCTCTCAAAATGGCACTTCTGCTGGAGAGAACAGAGGAGGAGGAATAATGTACACTGAGTTATCTATGTACAACATCTCTAATGGAAAAACAATTAAATGAGAATGATGGAGAGATGAAGACAACTGGCCCCCTCCCCCACCATCCACCACCACCCACCACCCCACCCCCAGTTGGATCTGACTGTCTGTCTATCCCTGTTTGTGTACCTCCTGGAGGCACAAATGTCAGCTTTGAGCAGTTTGTGGACTCCCCACTAAGCTCTTGGCCCACTCCGATCCAGACTGGTTCTATCTTCTGGACTCTTGGCATGCCACGTACGAGCCGTGGCCATCAATGTGTCATTCACATGCCATGGCTTCACAGCCATGGCATTTGAGTGGTAACAGTGTTCTCACTTTTATTGATTTGCAGATGAATTGAACTAAAATGATCTTTTTACTCCTTTTCCGGTCACATTTCATTGACTTATTATTATCTTGTTTAATACAATGATTCAGCTTCTAATCCCAGATCACCGACATCCAGCCATTTAGTTGCAGATTAGTTTGGAATGCAAAGGTCACAACAATGACATGCGCACACAATATAAACATTACAATTATTAGAAATACGTATTAAAATAATTTATAAAAGAGGCACACAGGATGTTGATAATGTCTACTAACCAATCCAATGACCTGTCAAGGTTAGGTCAATTTCTTAAAGAGTCTGTGTACAGTCATTTTATATTTTAATATTAATGATTATTTGGTTAATGGTTTTAATTTTAAATTTGGAAGTCTCTATAATTAACAAAGTGTTTATGCTATCTAAATATAGCCAACACATCACAAATGTATGATTTGTTAAAGATAATAAACAGCAGGGCAGAAACTAATAGTTAACACATTAATATGTTCATTATATTCAATTAATCATCTGATTTTTAAAATGTCGAAAATGTGTGAAAAACATTCATCACAAATTCACAGAGCCAAGGGTGATGTTGATAGAAGTTTCGTTTTGTTCGACCAACAGTTCAAAACCCAAATATACTTACAATTAGCAAAATAGAAGAGAAAGGAAAATAAGAAAATATTTTACCTAAAAAAAATAGTTTAAAATAGCTGCTTATCCATTGAATTGAGTCTTACAACTCTGGGACAGGTCTGCTGTTTTAAATGTATAAATAAAGTGAATAAAAGTACTCACATCAATACTCACTGATGTTCTTGTGTCATCCAGGTAATCTGAAGTTAGAATGAAGAAAAGGATGGATGGAGACTGGCTTGCTAGTAAATCTTAAGAGTAATTTGTTTGTTACAAATTCCTCAAAGAGGGAGCAGAGGTACTTCTAGTTTCATGTTCATTTTCCACTGGCATGAGAAACGTTTACCTGCGCAAAACTGCAACTTTTACTAAGTAACGGCCTCCGCGAAAAGCGAAAATTAGTTACACAGCAAAATGTAGTTGAAGTGTATTAACTATGATGAGCTACCGATTATTACAGACAAGACTGTCAGTAAAACCAATAAGTGTGATGTACTGAGAAGACGTGAATTATACTGTTTATGAGTTCAACTTGTGGTTGGGACCCAAACAAAGAAAGGCCCAGGCCACTGTGTGGAAATGCTAGACTGCGGCCTAAGATGGCACAAAAAATCGAAATGATTAATATGATAATGATCACTTCAGATACGCTGTGGCGGAATTTTCCATAGCAAAGTGCGTCTTGTATGAGGTTTATGCACATTGTGTGGAAAGACAAATTTACTTCCAAAATGTAACAAATAAACCTCCCATTTCCAATGGTTGTTGTCACCCCTTTTCACTGAGGCATTAACTATTGAAGACAACTGCCAACAAAAGTGATGACGCCAAAAAAAAAAGAGGAGAAAAAAATAAAGACACAGCTAAAAAAAAGTGCTGCTTCTGTAAAACGTAGGTATTGTTTAAAGATAAAGAAAAAAGAGGAAGAAGAAGAAGCTAGTGTGGAAATGGTGGCAAAGAGAGGAGTGACAATGCTGCTGCTAAACAGCTTTGGCACGAGATGACAGGAAGCAAGTGAAAAAATATACAGTCAACACACTTTGTTTCTTCTACTTAAAAATATCCTGTCCCGTTTTAAATCCTGACACAGTCTGTGATGGGGCTGCGCATGGATGAAGGGGCTGGGATAATATTGGCGGAGAGAGGACTCACTTTTTTCCACTGGCTCTGAAGCGACAGTGTTTTTTCCCCATAGCTATTACTACCATTACAATGTGAATCCCACGGCCCCTATGGATTTGCTTTCTATGTAGTGCCAGCTCTCGCTAAAGAAAAACACCACATGGAATAAGCTAATCCCCTTCAAACGGGTCGCGCCCGGCGCGGACATGACTTTGCAGCGAGAGAGCAGTGTGTTGAGGGGAGCAGAAGGAGCAGGGTGAAGTCATATGTTCAAAGTTTGGATTCAAAACACTCGGCCCTCTCTCAGTGCGACTCCCTTTGATCCCCGCCGCCAACTATAATAATCAGCTTCTCCTCCAAGTATTTATTAGATAGAACCCAGACAAGATTACATCGAGAGCAAATATGTGTCTCCTATTATCCTGTGAAGGAGGACTCGTAAGAGTGACAACAGCAGAGGTGACAGAGTGAGAGTCAGAAATGAGGGTGGAGTGGAAGAGAGCAGTATCTAGTGTAAGAGAGAGGGGGAAAGGTTGTTGTTGAGTGAAGAAGAGCAGCAAAACGACAACTCATTATCCCAAACTCCAAAACATCCCAAACACATACAAACACACACATAAAGTATGCACTCACGCTTTCGGTCAGAATTTCGACATCACTTTTGTTTGCATGCTCCGTCTCAGTCATTTTGCTTTACTTATTTATGAGACTTTACAAGTTCCTAGGCGGAGATGCAGAGTGTTGCAGTTTATGTCTAATTTAGTAAATATCCTTTCGCCAGTCAGGCCTGTCACCCATTGTTTTTCTTCTTTCCTATTTTCTTTCCCGTCCCCTTCTCCTCCTCGACATCCTTCATCTCCTCCATCTCCAGTCGCTGGGTGACAGAGAAAAATCAATTCTGGCTCCGAACAGTATACAGTATATTCTCTCTGATTCGAGCCCTTTTGTTGTTTGTGGGTGTCTGTGAAAGTTTAACTTCTGAACTGTGCGCCACAGACAAGGCCAGGTAACTAGTGCATGATGCCAGGCTACTTGTGTGAAACGTGTCAAGCCCTCATTGTCATTTAATGCAGGAGGGGGATAATAGCCTGCCAAACAGGGAAGCATCTCCACACAAGTCTCCTTTGCAGTACCCTTCGTTAACGATCACAGCATGATGGTGACGGCATACAAAAGGGAAAGAGAGGGAGAAAAGCAAGACCAAGAGCAAGAAAGATGAAATGTATTTTGAATGTTTTATGGAAAAACAATCTGACACAAAGTAATATTCATCTCCTATGAATCCAATATTCTTTTTGGAATGATATTAGATAGTATCTATTATATCTTCCATTGTGTTCCCATCTGCCCTTTTCAGGATCTAAATTATGTGCATTAGTACGTAAATGGGCTAATGCCTGTCTGTATTTAGCTGGCTACATGCCGTGAATATATTCTCTGCTTCAAGAAGTAATTGGTAATTACAGTGGTCATTTAGGCAATCACTGTCTCCCCGAGATTCATGTCATTCTTAAAAATAACTAGCTCTTAACCTTTGACAGAATTCTACAGAAACTGTTCATCATCGCCCCCGCTTTGATTAATTTTTACACACACACACAGTGGGCACAAATATGCTCCGAAACAAAGATGAACACACACCTACACTAAGCACTGACACAGAAGTGGGTAAAGGTACATAGAAACACACACACATCACCAGGCCATCTCCTTATAAGTAGAAAAAGAGATTCCCCATATCGAGGAGAAAACGGAGCATCCCACCTCCAACACCATTAGTTCCATTTCATAAACAGTGAGACTACACATATATACCGGTCATTTAACTTATCTGCCCCCATCCTCCGTCCTTACATCCATCCATCTACTGTAGCTGCCGCCTCTGAATTCACACCGGATTTATCTCACCTCATTGACAATAAACAGTTGAGTCTTTTCATCTATGCCATGCCTCCATCTCCTCACAGTCTAGCCTCCCTTCTGTTTTCTCTCAGTTTAAACAAGCTCTCTCAGATGCCAGTCATTTCCATGCATAATGATACTCCATAGACAGTAGTGGTGGGGAGTGTAAAACTGGTATGTGAGAGATCATCAGGTTGGTGATATTAGCATTGAAATACTTATTTGCTTACTCTGATGCCCTCCATTACAGAGTGCTCCATGCAACTCTTTTGCATCTTCAGTGGTTTCTGTATGCAGAAAAATGTATCATTGTTTTCTTAGACCGTCACCCGCCGGCATATCAGCAATTTTACAGTAATAAGCAGGCAGAGTGAGTGTTTCATAAATTCTCCATATCCCTAGAACTGGTTTTATGAATCTTTAATGTGAGAGCCAATGACCTCAGTCTTGATATATAGAGTAAAAGCCACAAGGAAATAAAAACCTAATAATGATGAGTAAAATGTTTAGACACAAGCTGCCCCCTTAGAGTCGTTAGTCAGCTTATTGGCTTTTGCGGTAATTTTTATTGTTTTTTTTTTAATGACTTCGTTCATGTTGAATAAAAACTTGGGATTTTTGGTGTCACAAATGACGTATGAAACAAATTTTTTTTTTTTTTTTAAATAAAAGGAAAATTACTCCAGCATTTACAAAACTTCAGCTGAAATAAAATGTCTTTTGCAGTCAAAACTCTTTTAATTTCTTTTACCTTAATATAGTGCTGGCACATGTAGACTAGCATGCTAACATTTCTTTAAGCCAGCTACCTTTGGTGTCCCTATCAGACAGAATGATACCAAGTTTAATGTCAGCAGTAATTGATTTTAATTTAGCTTAAGAGTTTGGCTAGAAATATCAAATTAGTCAATATTTTAGCTGCTCCTTCCAAGCTAAACCCAGACAGTGACAAAAATAAACTCAGCTTCTGAGTAATTCGCTGCCCTGCAATTCAGAGCACAAGTAATGCTGGAGTAATATAGGGAGAGCAGTTCTGGTCAGTCAGAGTTTGGAAAATTTATTAGCTTAGTGAAATACACTTTTTTTTTTTTTTTTTTTTACTTCTATTTGGTAGTAAAATACCCTGTTGGGGTGCCCTGCAGTCTGAAGGTGGGCAGTGTCCAATGCTAAAAGTACCAGAAGACTTTAGTGGATTTAGATATTTGGATTAGGGATTGCAGAAACAGCAGAACCTCAAAATTTCTCCGCACTTCTTACAAGTCATTTACAGAGAACACTTTGCTAGAATTAATGAAGGATAAGAACCAAACAATTAATAGTCTAATCATGTCACAGATATTCATATAGCCCAATGTCATAAAATGGCATCACAGGACTTTACTACAGCATACAACACCCTCACTTTTTATACCCTCATCTTAAATAAGGAAAAACAAGCTTTAACTACATATACACATGTACTGGAGGCAAACACTGAGCACACTCTTCACATATACAGGAGAATGAGAACAGAGGAGAGAGACAGAGATGTGGAGAAAGAAGTGGCGTGGACTCCTGGAGGACAAAAATCCAGAACCAACCATCTGAATGAGACACCACCAACCAAAGAAGACACAGAGGTACCAGGATGGCTGATGGTCCAACACGAATGTTCATTCTGTCAAACGCCTGCATTGTAACATACAGTGCAGTGCTGCAATCTAAATCTACTATGTTGATTTATTGTGTACACGTATCTACTTATCCTGTTAAAGTTTTGTTTTTTGGGGGGGGTTTCCCTTATCTGATTTAAGGGTCTAAGCACAAAGAGTGTTTTATGCTGTACAGATTAGAACCCCCTGAGGGAAATTTGTGATTGTGAAACTGGGCCATACAAATAAAATCTGACCTGACACAGAGAACCTGAGTGAAAAAGGTGAACAGGGAGAAGAAGAAAGGCACACAGTTTGGATGGTCATAGACTTGAGGGGGAAAAGTGTTAGGGCAACATCCAAGTCCCAGGAAAACAGCGACCATACTGTACATACAGCAGGCACACTAGGTTAAATAGCATAAATGAAAGTATTTAAGAATTACTGCTATATCATTAGAATCTACACTGACCAATGTTTACATTTGTATTGAGGTTTTTAAGCTGTTTTGTGTCCTACATGCATAGCAAATTGTCCCAGAACAGGACAGGCCTACTGGAAACAAACCCAAACATGGAGAAGCAGAGGAACCAGAGAAAATTCAAGAACATACAAACAGTCCAACCTGAGTAAAACAATCCAGGGAAGCAGACAACAGGTAAAGTTCAAGCAGACGGTAAATGAGAGTCTAAACGTAAACTGGGAAAAGTCAAAACACAAGGGTGATGTGGGAAACCAGGCGGCATGTAGGCAGCATGATGTCTGTCTGTGTGTGGGAGCTAGTGGTTCTCCCAAAAACAATGAAGAGATCTGTCTGTCACTCACAGGTGCTATGGCTATGCCACAGTGAACTGAGTAGGCATATCAATAAAACACCTGATCTTACTTTACAAGTTTACTACTGAGGAAGAAGCCATGCAGCTACACATCAATACCAAGTAGTGCACAAGTCACAGGTCTACATTCATCATTAAACAAGATTTTACCTGGTACAACTGGCAACAAAACTACCATCCTAATTTGATTAGAATGTGACTTGCAACATTAGTACTGTAAGTTCTGTTTGTCTGATAATAAACCATTTACAGCCACATATCCAACACATTTATTTTCTCCTTCACTCTTACTACACAATAAACTACCTCTGTTTTTCTCAAAAACATTTTTTGAAATTTTACATTAATTTAGCTCTTGAAGTCAGTAGCACCAGTAGCCAGTAGTAATTTAAAATAGGAGATGCAGCTGCAGCAAATGTATTTGAAAACTTATCTAAACCCATTTATTTATGTTAAACTAAATTCATTATAAAACTGAGCATCTTGAAAAAATAGCAGCATTTGAAAAGTAACTTAATTATTCCACTAAAACATCAAGCCAAGATTATAAGGGGCCATTCTAGGGGTACCAGACAGACAACACCGTAGGAACATCCCAATGCCTGCAGAGCAGAGATTTGCAGGAAAATGTGAAATGCATAGTGCTGTGTTTATATAAAGTACCCATTGTGAGTACAGATTCATTTTCTAAAAAGAGCAAACAGGTGAAAAGAAACAATTTAAATATTAGTTTAGACTCCTAGTATGAATTTCTTTATTCAGAAAAACCTGACACAAAAATGCAGCTGATCTTTGTCCTATTATTATGCATCTAACCGTAAAATAATTTAATATGGATAAAAGAGGGACGGCCATGGAAAAATAAATATATACTTTTAAAAAGAAGCAAAAGGAAAGTGGGAGAGGAAATGGAGAAAGAAAAATTAAAAGCAATTCTGTAACCATTCTGTTGCTCTTTAATACGCTGAATCCTAAAATGTG
This sequence comes from Mastacembelus armatus, assembly GCF_900324485.2. NCBI lineage: Eukaryota > Metazoa > Chordata > Actinopteri > Synbranchiformes > Mastacembelidae > Mastacembelus > Mastacembelus armatus. The sequence continues at coordinate 26,369,949 of NC_046635.1, forward strand.
ATTTGCACACCTTATAATTCCTTCCTTCTTCCTGCAACCTTTGCTGTGATGAACAAGTTAAATTAAATTAAGTCAAAAAACAGCTCGCGATCCTGGAGTAATCAGCCAGAAGTTCAATTTTGAAAGTGGACAACCAAAGAATCCCCACCCTTTGGTTCTGACCTGTTTTACATGGGAGCATTGAAAAGAGGCTCACAGCAGCTGTCATGGCTCATTCAGATGTAACACAGCTACCGTTAGTAGCTAATATATACATGATGGTTGCCTGCAAAGCCTTCGGGGAGAGTCTTGGATCATGCATTGAGTGCAAGGGCAGAGTTGGACGTATGCTGACAGGCATGTAGGCCATGCAATGGGTTTGTTCCGGTCCAATGAAATAATTGGTCAGGCTTTTTTCTTCTGGCTAGCACGTTAGCCATTAGCTCACCAACTACTGTATTTTCCCAAGCAGCCCAGTGTGTAGTCCCTGCATCACTAAGCCTAACACAGTTGCACATGGACAAACTTTGCTGTGCCACTTTCTGGGGAGACTTGCCCTGAATTAAATGACTGAAAACTGAAACTGTTAATCTAGAATAAAGATGAAGACCATTTATATATAGAGTCAAAAATGATTGTCAATCTAAAAAAACATTGTAGGGAATTTTTGCTTAAGAAATTAAACATAGTACAGAAATAGCATCTGCTAACTCATTCAATTGAGATAAACCTGAACAAGCCTGTTTTCTCATGAATAGGTTTAATATTTTCAGGCTTTTCAAGCTTTTCAAGCACGGGTTCAACAAAAATCTTTAAACATATTGGATAGCAGTAGATGTCCACAGTTTATCAGGGGTCAACGTGCTGTCTGCACTGTTTAACTTTACACTGGGATGGGACCCATTTAGTCATTTCCATCAAATTGACATGAGCAAAGTGGATTTGGCCGTGACAGAACAACGCAGCGACTGTTGAGCCTTTTTATCATTAACATTTATACGCATCAACATTCATCCATGCATCTCTAAACACTCCATATATATCTTCATGAAGGCTGACTAAGAATAACCATACAATAGGCTGAGGGAGGACATTAAGGAATGTGAAGTCACTAACGTGCATTTGTGTCCTCTGCAGTTAAGTGGATAATAGAAAACAGGCAGAATACAGGTGAGAAAGACAAGAGTTCACTCACCACTTGTCAGTTCAATATCATTGTATGAAAGGCAGAGATACTTAGTCGCTCGACCCTGAATCCCCTGTAGAAAAAAATCATCACTGATGGATATAATTTTAGAGGAAAAATGAGTCAAAGAGGCAGAGAGAGGATATAAAAGCAGATTATATTTAAGCAGTAATCAGGACAGTGAAGAGCTTGGGAGATTTTAATATGTTTAAATGTTCTTAATTGGGCTCAGAGTGGAGTGGGGCCCCCTGAAAGCATCCACCCAAAACACTGCTCTAAAGGTAAAAGCAGATTGCCTTTATTGAATTGTAATGAGAAGTGGGAAATTGGATGTTAATTCTGTCCCCAGAGTAAGTAAGCGCTCCCTCTGCTCAGTGCGAGGTGTAGCTCTATCGGGGTCATGCGACTGAAGTTGTGTTGCACCTCAGTCAGTTATTTAAGGTAAGTGGAGGGCGCTGGTAAAACTTAATGGATTTTGTGTTTGGTGATATATGTGCCAAAGAACGTGTGCCAGTATTTGTGTGTGTGCTGGCACATGTTCACTGGCATACACATTACCACCAGTCACACACACACAAACTGATGTGTAACTCATGTTGTCTATAGATGGTGTGATCACATTTAGCGCTGACACTGTTGTTACCTTACTGAGGCCTTGTAGGAATCAGACCCTAGAAGATCTGCTCCAAGCACACTCCAAACACTCTGAGCTGTGTTTCTCCGCAATGCTGGATATTATCAAGATTTCACACTGGGAAGGGAAATATTAGTGTGGCAAACATATCCGCCAATGCAAACTTGCATCTAAAAAGGCATAGCGACGACGCAGCTCGAAAACAGCATTTCCATGCACTCTGTCCCTTTGAATTGTAAAATCAGCTTGGCAAAGGAAGCGGCACCATAAAATTCAGCTGTGGTTTTCTTTCAGCCAAAGCGCTTTTCTTTTGTAGGGAGGGGGAGAGAAAAAAAAGGAGGGAGAAAAGCCTAGGTCTTAGCTGTGAGAGCAAGAGTGTGGGGAAAAGCATGGGTCCATCTGGCAGCAGGAGAGGCAGCTTTGTGGAGATCGGGTCCAAGACACACTGCTACAGAAGGGTCCTTCCCTGCAACACCTGCAGAATACCTCCAAGCTCCGACTGCCTGCTCGCATTGTTCTACACAAAGTACAGGCATACGGCACCACAACCTGTGGTCGCCCTCACCTAAACCTAGAAACACAGGATAGGCCTTTCAGATTACATTACATCCTTGCACACACGCACAGTGTGTGCCCAGACAGAGAACGGAGTCAACGCAGCATCCTGTCAGCTGTTATTAACATGCATAAATGTATCAATACAAAGAAAGAGATAGAAAAGACAGAGTCTAATGAAACAGACACAGATAATGACAACAGAGCAGCCACAGAGAAGCTAGAAGAACAAGAGTGTGTGTACGAAAGAAAACGTAAGAATGATACAAAGTGAGAGATGTCTCTTTTATTTACCCCCATGCCTCAGTGCTCCTTGTTAAGAAGAGGGAGGACACAGGGGCCTTATCAACCAATTTGCTGCCCATGTCTATGTGTTTCTCAATTGATTTCTCTGACAAAGTCCAGAATCATTTTTCAACTCTCCTTCATCCCCTTCCTCTCACTTCTCTGTCTGTCTCTTTCTTCATCTCCTTCTCTCTGTCGTTCTTTCTCTCATATATCAGGGCATCCTTCCCCTGTTCTCATCGATGGTTGAAAAGGGTGCTCAAGTCCCTTTGCTGTGTCGATGATACATATTCAGCACATGAAGATGTCCATGAGACAAGTATTAAAAGTGCATTACAAATAGCCATCACATGTGTTAAATATAGAGTATTTCACAGATGTTTTATGAAAATGAGAATTAGGACATGCTTGAAGCACACTGATGACAAATCCTCTCTAAGCTTTAATTAGAAATGTTGTAAAAAAATAAATAAATAAATAAATAAATAAAACAGCCAGTCTACCGGCATGTACAACTTTTAAAGTGTATTAAATGCTGCAATCATATTTAAAATGTTATAATCTCTCTATATAATTAGGATTTTATGCGTAATTGAGAGTGCGAGCCACAGGTCAAGGTGAGTGTTAATTCTCACACAAAACCTCATCTGCAGCACAATGACAACACTACCACTGTTAGATTAATGAAAACTACTCAAGAGTAGTATTGTTATTATTAGGCCTAAGATGTTCCCCAGCAAAAACAGGACAGCTGAAACTAAATCTCCTTAAATGCTAGTTTCCTTTTCAGGACTTGTTTCTCACATTCACCCCACAGCTAATGGCCCTAAGCATCCATTTTTATACAGCTACTGTATTGATCAAAACAACTCAGAAAAACATAGGAAATAGAAAACCCCCGTAAAACCTTCAATAGAGCACAAACAATACCTTGCTATCAGATGGTGAAAAGAACAAGTTGTGGGAGCTAAGGATTACTTTTACCTGATTTTTTTTAGTAAACCAACCCTTTAAAATCCAAAAACAAAATAGGATCAGCTGTGACCCTCTGCAACACATTTAATGCATTTTAAAGGCTTTTAAATTTGTCTCTGTGCTTTTATTTAATACATTTTGAATAAATTAATATCATCTGTCTTTCTAACACTAACAAGCAATTTTTTAATATACCTTTGCCCTACATTTATGCCATTGTTTCAATTATTTGCCTTATAGCACCTCTCCATCCATACCCTGCTACACATGTACACAAACACACACACAAACTACCATCAACTTCCGAAGTGCAATACAAATGCTAACAGGCTAAATGTTCATTAGTGCTGTTCAGGTGTAAAAATAGCTTCCTCATATGCTGGCAAAAGTACTGTCTTGATTTAAAGAGGGTATTAATTGTCAAGCACATCTGCAGATAAAGCATACTGGTTTGGGACCGGTCTCACCCCCAGGAAAAGTGGTAATCTCGGAGTTTTCAATGTAAAGTACAATTTCTTTAGACTCTGTTGATGGTCATGTATAAACACCTCTTTCACTCCCACGTCTGACTGTTGTGCATTTAAAAAAGAATGTATGCCAACCTGCAACAGTGAGCTGTCATTTCTATCGTTGGCTGCTACATAACTGCATATTTAACAGCATTTTATTAATATTATCTCAATGTTTCATTGCCTATTCACTGTTTAATGTGAAAAATGCAGTTACTGTCATTCCTGCCAGGTTTTTATAAGCAATGAAATGAAATTGAATTCTACAGTTAAAGAAGAGTCTAAGCTGGTATGGCATCTGTTGGCCGGCAAGTTGACATGAGGTACTTATTTTGGGAACCACTGCATTCTGCAGCCACCATTTTCTATATTCCATAATGTCTTTAAACATACAATTAGTGGAGTTTTGCAGTGTCTTAGGTAAGAGTAAAATAAAATGGTTGGCTGTACACTGTCAGAGGTTCTGAGAGCCTAAACAGTCTGAGACTGTGACGAATTGGAGGAGGCCTAAAACAGATCGGTGGCTGTCAGGTGATCACTTGACATGGGTCAAGCTGTTGGGCTGATCCCATGAAGAGGCAAGGGGCCACTGCTAACAAGACCACTTGTGGTGGTGACGGCTTTAAGTACAGCAAGCCATTAGAGGAACACTGTTCACACTGACTCAAGTATGAAATGACGTGTGGAGAGATAACAAGAGGTAATATTACCATTATCACAGTGGTCATCTCAGGAAGACACTGGTCTAACACAAAGTAGAAAGCTCTGACTTGTGCCACTACTTGTGCTTGTTAATGTTTCTATTGTCTAAGTGAAGCTTTTGAATGATAAGAGGCAGCAAAAAATCACTGGGTTTGAGAATCCAAAGAGAGAGCCCTCAGTGGCACCTGTGCTGTCTATCAGTCGTCATGACTGAAAGTGAAAGATGCATCACTTTCCATAGAATGATGGGATTTAGGTTTGAAATGTGACCATTTCAAATGTCAGACTATCAGCTCGTCGGTGGCCCCACAGAGTCACTACTGACACTCCACTGGCCTGTCTGTTGGGATTCCACTGATGCTGATGGCCCCTGTTGATCTGAGAAAAGTACATCCCAAACACCACACCCCCTTCAATGACCCTGTCTTCCCCCTCACATCATGCACAGTGAGATAAAGCTCACCCGGCATGAAAACTTGCAGGCCAAAAGTTTGAGCTGAAGAAAAGAGGAAAAATGGAGGAAGTTTAAGCTGTGTAGCCCTTCCCCTGAAGGCAAGCTGGCCTGCCATCTGTGCAGGCTCTCTAGCCATAGCCACCACCCCTGGAAGAGAGAGAGAAGAGAGGAAGCAGGGTAGCGGCAGCCAGGGAAGGAGGGAGGGAGGGAAGGATGGAGAAAAAGAGGGAGAGACAGACTGGGAACATGAGAGAAGGAGTTTGTAAGAAACTGAGGAAGCAATAAAAGGACAAATTTAAAAAAAGAAGAGCTAAATAAAGGTAGCATAATCCCTGACTGCCTTGTCTGAGTTAAACCTTTCAAACTACCAACTAACCTAGACCACTTCTGAAGACAACAACATAACCTCTCCCTTCAGGGCAAGAAGCAAATGAACCAACCCAGACATCAGCATGGAAGGCAGCGCTTGACAAGCGGACATGAGCTTTGTTTGCCTGCCACTGACACTGAGTCTACTTTTTAACCAAAAGGGATCCTAGTTTTGTTGCTTTTTTTTTTTCCTTTACTCCCTTTTCCTGGGAAAATCTGCCAGAGCTTATCCATCGAAGCCAACACATGAACTTTCAATCAGGGATTAGCCGGATTTTCCAATGTGGATCTTCTTTTGTGAATTTGGCCAGCATTGCCTGTGTCACTGGCAAAGGGAACGTAAATAGAATATGATCCCTGGGCCAAGGGATTGCCTTGCTTATTTCAAAGAAAGACTTCAAAAACAGGGCCCACTTAGCCTGCTTTATGAGTGTGATGTTTCTGTGGTTTTGAAGTGCATCCTCCACATCAGACCACCAAAACAGTCCAAGGTGGCATGGACACATGCTGCTCATATGCACTTTGTCCAGAGGGACAAAAGAAGTGAAAGGAAAGTGAACATTGTAACCTAAAAAAATCCAGAAAAGGAAAGAAAACAACTGCTAACACCAGTAAGTGGGGGATGGCAGAAATTTTGCTCATTGCTCTACTGGTGAGTACGACATCCCTCTGTCTGCTGTCTCCCGCCCCTTCTATTCACCCCCTCTATCTCCAACTTCTCATCCTGCGCCCTCCTCTCATCTGTCAACATTGTCCCCTGTGCTGACGTCCAGTCTTCGCAGATCTAGATGCTAATCCTAGCTTACCGTGCTGGCGGCTCCGATAAGAGAGGCCCTGCCACACAACAACGGTGTGTGTGACTCCCGTAGACTCCAGTGCTCTATCAGACCACTCCATGTGGCCGTGGGCCACCGCCGAAGTTGGACCGAGGTCTGTCTGAATGAGGGCTTATATGCAGGGACACACATGTGCACGCGTGCCCACGCACGCACACACACACACACGCACGCGTGCGCGCACACACACACACACACACACACACACAACCATGAAGAACTGTATAGAAACACATGCACACAAACAGAGACGCTGAGCCCCCCAGACATAAAGAACAACTCAGATACAACAGCTACCCGAGACGATTTAAACTTCCACATGGACAGAAGTTTTATCTTAAAAAGGAACAATAGGCAAATATGCCACCCAACTGAGCACTGTGTTTGTTCTTTAAATGTCAGAGTGAAAATCCCCCCTACTTTGAAGAAGATAGGGCTTTAATCAGCCAGCTAACGCTGTTGCATCCGTCATTCACTGCTTGGCTCGGCCATGGCAACAGACTTAACAAACACTGTATGTTTACTCAACAGCAAGTAAAAAGATTATCTATAACTTCACTCTGTCTTTGCTTGGCTCTTCCTCTCTGTCCGTCTGCTGGGGATGGTTAATCTAATCTTGCCGTGCCTCCTGTTGTGAGGTCCTCCTCATCAGGTAGATAGCCTCCCACTGCGTAGTGCTCAGATGTGTGGGGGGCTTGTCATGGAACTGATGCGAGAAAGGGGCTATAATCAGACGAGTTTGGCTTAGTGATTACACATATGCACATTTTGAGTAGGAGTTGCTAACACTTTGAAATGACACATTCTTTCCCTGACTTCAGTCTAATCTTTCGTCTTTGAAAGCAGAAGAAGGGAAGCAGTGAGGCCAGATGAGCAATCATTTCATAAGGTCACACAAATGTAAAAAAATTAAATTCCCACTGAACACCTGGCAGAGTGACTGACAGCAATCACAGGGTTAAAGACACGCACATGGCTCAGGGGCACAGCGCAGCAGCACTCCATCTTCCTCCCTCACCTGTTCTTGTCTCGCTTTCTTCTTTTTAATGTCTTTTTTCGGGGTGGAGATCTTTGTCAAAACAAACTCTTCTTTTGTTTGCGTATAAGAGCTGCTTGTTTTCCAGTTTCTCCACGGTTGTGTGTGTGGCAGAGTTGTGTGTGTTTATGTGTGCATACTTTGTTTCTGTGACACCTTTAAAGCTAATAAGAATCTGTTACACTGTGTGTGTGAGTGTGTGTGTGTGTGATTAGAGTACAGTATGTGTTGTTGAGACTCCCTCAGGGCCTGATGGTGCATCTTGTGCGCGTGTGTGTGTGTGTGTGTGTGTGTGAGTGTGAAAGTGTGAAATGTGAAAGAACCTTCCTCTTTGCCCACCTATCTCTCACTAGATGCGAACCCCTCCCCCGGGGAAAATCTACAACCTCCAGCACATTGTGAAGAGAGGTGGGGTGGGGGATTAGGTGCCACGGCTGAAAACCACACTAAATTGAGCCCTCAATGTTTATTTTTACACTTTGAATTGTAAATTAAAAAAGAAGAAGAAAGGGGGAAAAATAAGTAGGATGGAATTTGAGGTATTGTCACAGCTACATCTTTTTTTCTTATTTGTTTCCCTGCAAATGAGATTGTTCTCCTTGACTAAGAAAGCAAATGTTACAGCCCAGAGCACACAGGAATACGATGCATGAGAAATCTGCGCAATGTGTGTACAAGCCTGTGAGTGTGTGTGTGTAATGGAAATGCTCAAATGCACTTGATCTTTTATTTGGTAGTGTTTTTCTCCAAGTGCTGCTCACATGATATTATAAGGCACTATAAGCACTTTCTAAATGGATTATGAGCAAATTGTAATCATGATAATCGGTACACAATATGAACTGTGTTACATTGTGAACAATGAAAAACTATTGGGAAGTATTTTGCATTAACATTAGAGTTAATACATTTCAGAACAAAGTAATGATCTGCTACAATGCATGTAATGCAACATTTTTTTTCCTTAAATGTTTAATTTAAATAACACAAAAAACACATAAACAATGCACATGTGGTTTCCAGACATTTAAAATGTCCTGTTTTGCATAATGAATGTGTTGTTGCAAGATGACCAGTTATATTGTTGATGTTTGATATATGGTGGCATAGTGTAATTTCAGAACAGGCACACAAGGTTTAAATTAGTGAAAATCCCACTTTTTTTTATCAGAAATGTTTTGTATTTGAAAACATGAATTTGACATGCTTATGATCTGACTAAATTATAGTGCAAACATTTGTTTTCTGATGGTGAAGCAGCAGTGAAACATAATTAAGTGCATCTACTCAAGTACTGTACAAGTGTCTGCTTTTACTTGAATGCAGAATCCTTTCACTTGCTCCTTTTACTTAAAGTATCCTTGTGTCAAACTACTCAATGAAGTAAATTTCATATTGTGCCTGTATTAATGTTGACATGTATGAAACACATGAAACCCTGAAAAATGCATAGTGCAGTGCATTTCATGTGACATATTAATGTTAATTTAAGCTATCAAACAGTAGCTGAAGAAAAACACAGAAACCCACAAAACAAAACATGAAGCCATGATTGAATACTGATTCTTAGCTAATATATGTCTAGCATGAAAAATCCCTCTCTCTAACTCATTTATGTGTATGCAAGCATATTTGCATATGTGGTGTGATCTCAATGCCAGCTCTCAAGTGTCTGATTTTTTCCCCTTTAAAATTACCAACAACCACTTAAATCCAGCACATCCACCAGAGTTGATTAAGCAATTCATACATACAAAAGGCAGCCTATCACCCATACTTAAGATATGGGCATAGATGTCCCCATTTTTTCTATAGACAGTAACATGTTATGTGGCTTCTCAAAATATGATACAGCTTTTAATATATTCTGCTATATTCTTAAATGCTTTCATCAGTCTTTGAATTGTGAGAAAATAAGCAGTTTCATTATCTTTCAGTGGAGGGTGATAAATCTATGCCAAAGGCCTCTAAACTGTACATGTGATTTAGAATTGCATGTGTGTGTATGTGCGTGTCCATTGGTGTGTGTACGGCCACTGATGTGATTCTAGGCCAATGTGTAGATCCATATGTGAATCCTGTGTATACATGTGCTCACATGTGTATGTAGATTAGAGTGCGTGTTGGTGAGGGAATGAGGGAAGAAGGGAGGGGGGCACAATCTTCTCCCCTCTCTGTCTCTCCACAGTTATTTGTATCAGTGCTGCGCATCACTACCTTAAAGTCTCCATTAATCAATCTCCCCTCCTTTTTATTGTATCACCATGCTCTGTGCGGAGATTGCTAAATAAAAAGACATTTCTGTATGGGGAAAAAGGGGGAGAGAAATACTGCAACTGTATTCATTGGACCTTAAAATGTTTTGATGGCTTCTGGGAGCCACATTATATTTACATAGGAATGTGTCATTAACGTCAATGGTGCAGCAGAAACTATTAAACTAATACAATGCTAAAGCCAACAACCTTGAGAATTTGATTAAAGGCCTTTGTTGAGTTTTAAAAACGCTCCATTCTCCGGTTAAAACAAAAGACTGATGGATTCGGCTGTGGTTATAATTCAGCTGTCAACTTCTATTGACGCTTCTGACTGTCGCAGCCAGACAACATTTACATACTTTATATATAGACCAAAACAAGGGGTCTGTACGGCTGCAATCATAATAGGAGAAGGTTCTTGAAACACACACACACACACACACACACACACACACAGTCACTGTTTGTCCTTCAAATTAGCCCTCTGTAATTTTGAAAGAGACTGCAGGCATTGTTTGCTTGGCAAAGTGTTGCTGTTTAAGTGAATCTTTAATTCTGCTTTAATTGTAAAAGTGCACCCCAACCACCACCACCATCAAGTGCTCTTTAGGCCTCAGCTCACCTTTGTGTGGATATTACGCTGCCTATGACCTTCCAGCCATGTTTATTAGCTAACCTGTGGTGTGTGTGTCTGTGAGAGTGTGTGTGACGGGAGACGAAACACAGCGTCTTAAGGGAGTCTTCTACCATGAATCTGCTTTCCCTCTCCCCCACTCATTGCACGTTATGGTCGGCTCTGTAGTAATTTACTCTTATAGGATGATAACATATGCCTCAGAATAGGTGGGGGGCAGGCAGCATCATATTTAGCATCTAGCTGTGTTATCCCCTGATCATATTTTCAATATAATTATGAAATTTCTGAATATGCATGTGGGGATGTTTCAACAAATAGGAGGCATGGCAAAGTGAGACCCTATTTGTGTTTCATTATCTGTTGAAACATATTTTACAGTCATTGTGAGATATTTAACATTGTTTTATCATACCCCGGAGATATCTTACACACCGATCTAATTAAAGTTACCATTTTGCCCAGTATCCTATTTAAAAAATCTATATATTCTATATAATTATGAAATGATGCATTATTTAATATATAAACCCCAAAGCTCCTTGCAAGTGGCGATAATTTTAATCAAAAGAAAATGAATAGATTCCCCCTCTCTTGGACCTGTTTAGAAGCTTAATTGGAGAATGGAGTAATTCCTGATTGTTCTCAGAGTTTTTACGGCCAAAATGAAAAATACGAGCAAGTGAATTAGTATGAAAGCATGCATGAAATCTAGTTTTAAATCATTTACGAACCGTGTAACAAAGTGAATGTGATTACATCGACTTAGGCCACCACTTAACAAACAGTCTCTGTGTGCACACGTCTCATGTATACGTGAATTTGTGTGTGTGTGTGTATGTGTGTGTATTTTCTACATACACATGTGAGACAAGAGCAGTTGAGCCTGTGCTGTGCCTTAACTGAAAGAGGCTGTATCATCATTTTTTACGGGAATGTTACACAGAAACTCATTGTTGTCTCTGGTATTGTTGTGAAAGTAGCCCATTAAAATGCAAGCATGTATATTAAAGAGCAGCGCTGCCTTTTGATGGATAGTCGTCTGCCCATGAATAAGTGTGCATATTGATTGGCGAAAAAGGTGAAAAGCAGTTTGACACAATTATTTCTGAAAGGCCCTGGTTATGCAGCATGATTTAAAAACCATTTTAAATGCCTGTCACTTACATTCCCTTCTATGAGACCCCGGTGACTCCTGAAAATAATAATTATGTAAAATGTCCAGGCGATATTGGATGTGGCAGGCTCAATGCAGACACTACGATATGTATTGATATGCATCTATAAGAGAAGATAGAGAGAATAAGAAAACCATTACCAGAGCCACAGGGATGGCTGTCCTGTCTCTCTTTCTTTTTCTCTTTCTCTCTGAGCCTCTCTTCTCCAGTAGATCCAGATTTATTAAGCCAGAGTGTAAAGAGCCTTGTTCCCTAATGAGGCAGCTACCATTAAACTATTTAAAAACTTAGAAATTCACAGCTAAGAATGCTTACTTGCAAAAAGAGTAATCTTGGTAGGAAAAATTAAGAAGTGACTAATTTAGTTGCCTACTGAAGATTTAGAATACAGTGATACAACTGCAATGCAATCATCCGTACTTTTGCAACACGGCTCAGAGAATGACAGGTAAGGATTTTCTTCTCTGAAAGGGTTTTGAATTAAAAGCCATTGTCAACCATTCATCCTCTTTCTCTTCGGTCTTTCTTATTTGCTGGATTAGAGTGCAGAAGTGGAGATTTTTCTTTATGTTTTCAAATTTAATCAGCAGGAGAAACTGTGAGGAGATAAAGCCAATGGAGCAGACTACCTGGATTCTACTTTCTGTTGTACACCCCCAAAAAGAAATAGAGTCCCGATTCATGGCAAATAGGACATTGTTAAAATGTGTTTGAAGTGTTAATATTTGAATGCACAAGCAGACAGCCATCTGACAGCAGTGAACATGCATCCTAATAAACAATCATTCTGCATGGAGATGAATCTCTAAGCAATTAGCGTCTCGTGTAATATAAACAGCCTAGCATGTTCTGCTGTTAACAAGTTCAAGAGGTGACAAAAGAAAGTGCATATTAGGTGTTGTGATTGGTGTGTGTTTCCTGGTCTACATGTAGCTGTTATCACAATCTTCCTCTCCACTCAGTGTCACCAGTGCCCCTTACTATGTTCCTGTGTTACCTTAACATCATCAGAAACCAGGTTCACAGCCACTCTGACCAGATCCCTGTGGTTATTTCATGTGGGAACTCAAACGTATCAGCACACCTTCATTCTGTGGTTAATCACTGTCCTTGAACTCTCACCGCACCAGGGTTTTAAAGCCAGTGTGCCTCTGGAAAACTTTTCAAAGCTACACCTCTTACTACATTTATCTAACTGGACAAACGGAACTTTTAACATGAAACAGGTGATATTAGATGTGTAACTAACAAATCTGCGTTGTAATACTTTGTTTTAGTTTATGTCAAAGTGAGATTCCAGCGAATAATTGGCCTTAGACAGGGAGATGACCAGGTACCCAGCAGTCACTAACAGAGTTTCCAAAGTCCTCTGCACAGATGGATACCCTGCTGGAGGGATGACCACATCAGCAGCACTCCAGCAATTACCTTTATGGTAGCACAGCTACATGGAAGCCCCAAGTTGAAGACACAGCCTACTTGACAATTGGCATCTTCAAAACAGAGAGCAATATGTTTGAACCTGAAGTAGGTCTCATAATCTCTACTTAAAAATGAAGGAAGAAAGGAGGAAAATAATAAGATCTGCTTTGCAACCATCTCTATTACTGTATGCCTGAAAAGCATTTTTTTATGGGATTTGTGAAAATGGGCTGTGTGCAGCAGACAGGAAGTGTGTGTGCATGCATGCAAGGGGTATCTGATTGTATGAGTCTGCCTATTACATGTGTGCATGTCTGCACACTTATGAGTGTGCTTTTAATGTAGTGTAGTTTCCGCTAGCATCAATCATTCCGTACAATTAGCTCAATTCTTGCTCAATTTTCTGCCTTCAAGGAGAGCAGGCTTGCCGACTGCACAGGCAGCTGTCTCTGACCAGCACACGTTAAAACAATCTCTCTCTCTCTTCTCATGCTTATAGCAGATCACACACAACCTTCTGAACGTGTACAATGCACAGAGGACAGCAGGTGTCTTGTCAGAGGACTGTGTGTGTGTGTGTGTGTGTGTGTGTGTGTGTGTGTGTGTGTGTATGCGTGTGGATGTCAATTTTCTTTCATCAGCTATTTTTCTCTCCCTCCTTCAACTGGGCACACCTCTTCCTCTCCTCCTCCTCCTTCACCGCCATCAGCCTCAAGTGTCATTTGTTTACCATAGCAACCGGATTAAATTAGGGGAAGTGATTACGGCTTATTAACAACCAAACGCTGTCAGTATATTCTTATAATTTGGTATGTAAACACTTTGCCCTCGTAGCGCTCTCTACTAGAAATTGCTTTGTACAGTGTGAAGGGGCCCCCGAGCTCAGTCATAATAAAAATATAATTATGAATCAGACAATAGCCACTCGTAGTACCCCCTCCTCCAACCACCCACCCACTGCCCCTTTATCACCCCACCTTCACACACAAATACACCACACAAACACACACACACGCACAGACATGGCCTAACAGCATCACGCCCCCACCCTCCAAAATTCCCAGGTACCACCAGAGAGTCACTTATAATGAACAATAAAAATGCTAACCTCTTCTCATTTTTTTCCCTCCTTGATTCTAACTAATAAACCCACTAGAATTAACATTCACACTTCATGTAATGAGGTGAGGGAAAGGGGGGAGGAAGGGAGACAGAGAGAAGGGGGGGGTTTAGACTTTAGTTCTCCATATTGACTGCTCTCACCCTTAGCCCCATTTTGTATTTAATACAGTACTTGGGGCCAAAGTGATTGTCATATTATTTCCTTGTTGTGTGGAGAGATATTTGTAATTAATATTAAAATTAAGCATTGCGTTGATGCCGGGTGGTGTATTATTACAAGAGCTGCTACAAAAAGGCTGCTGTGCTTGCCCACTGCTCTCATCTCATTCTGGCTTTATCTTTTTTTTGTCTCGCTCTGTTTCGTTATGCATCAAAATATTTCTCTCTGCTCACCTTTTATTCCATCTCTAACTCACTTCTTCCCCGCTCACATTTTTCTGTCTCTCATTCAGAGTAAAGCTCTCTCGTTCCCTCACTCTGCCTTCTCTTTTTCTTGCCGTTTTTCTTATTCCTCTAATATTTTCTCTCCCTGCCCTCCCCTTTCCTTTAAAACATCAATTATACACCCACAGATTATGTTTTCATGGGGTGTCCCACCGGTTTTGGCAGAGTGCTTTAGAAACACAGGATCATTTTAAATAAGCACCTACTCAGAGAAAAAGAAAAAAAGAAGAGGGGGGTGAAGGAGTATGAGAGATGGAGGGAGAAAATAGAAAAAGAGAGAGGGGGCTGCTCTAGGCCAAGAGAATATGAGCAGGTGCAGCAGGGAAAATGAGTGCTATAAACAAGCCTAGGTCCTCGTAATTTATCATTAATCTGGGTGCCTGTGCTCGCAGGGCCGGGCTTATTCTGCATGCTGATAGCCATGTCATATTTCTTATCACAGATTTGTTTATGCTTTTATCCTTGTTTCTCAGGCTTTACACTTACTGCCATGGCATCAGCTATTACCACGCTGGCATTTGGGGAAGGGAGACGGTAAGTTGCGTGTGCATGACGAGCCACAAAAAAGAAAGATCCATGAATGTGTCACTTTGACATTAATGGACAAATCTCACAAGAGCTCAGTGGTTTTGTGGTTCAGAGAGAAATTCACGTCTGACACAGTGAATGCAGCCTTCGACACACATGACAAAAAGTCAATTAAGTGGTCGTTGCACTAATCAGAGGCATGTTAACAGTTGTGCCTGAGCTTTTGTGGATGTCCCTCCTTTGTACGGCAATATCCGAGTTCCTCAAACTAGAGACAGATTGCCACGAAAATCAGTTCAACTTCAGAGGCTCAGATGGGCATCAAATCTGTCCAAATGTTCTGTACATTGACTACACACACCAGATTTATCATGAATTTCTCATATTGGACTACTTCATTAAAAATGTTCCAACCATGTTTACTTGAATAATCAACCAACTAACTGTATCGAAAGCAACAACATGATCTACTTTGGAAAATTGTACCAGAGGCCTTACTGTTTGAGTGACTGTTTCGAATGTTTATTTTTCATCAAAGTTGGGACGATTAGAATGTCCCCCCCTCCTTTATCCACATTTGAATTGGTAATACTGCTTCTTTGTTTACTCTGTGCAATTTACTAATGAAAAATATGTGCAGAAGTTATTGATTCATGACCGTAATTGTTTAATTATTAATCAGTTTAGACTTATATTAGCATTTTAAATGTATCAGACAGCTTGAGAAAACTGAGACGCAGGTTCAAGTTTGTTTTTTTATGTGCCATTGGAGATTGCAAGAAACATCAAAGACAGACTTACATGTGCTAAAAAAAAGTCTGGTATTAGATGTAAAGATTGTATGGTAGGAAAGAAAAAAACTTTTTACTTTTCATTTACATGTCAACTGGGGAAAAAAATTGTCATTTAAAAAAATTCTGCGATAATAATGGGTAAGGGAAAGGCTATGATTAGAAATGATAATCTTCAAAGGCATTCAGCTGGAGAAGACTACATGATGGCAAATTATTACTCAGCATTGATAAGGTGTTTTATGATCACAAAACAAGATATTTAGTCCCCAACAAGCAATTGCTACCTTATTAATCTTAGACTGAAAAGGACACAATGAAGAGCCATTTCCATTACAGTGTTATATAACGAAATTCAAAGCTAAAGAAAGTGAAACAAATCCCTAATGTTCAAATGTTTGCATTTCTTATAATTATCTCAAGACCATCATCCCTTAAAAACTGCACAGGAATGTTGATGATGCAGATTATGGTCACAACTGCCATATATTTCATTTGCAAAGTAAACCTTGTTGAGAAAGTCCCCCACTATGGCAGTGATCCCTGGATGACACAGTTAGTGTGTGTTGTGTGTTCAAGATTGTTTTATTTTTCTGCTTTTTCTTCCTGTATATGCACACATTATTACCCTGCTGTCATGAAAAATAGATAGTAGCGGAATAAGTGGAGTGTCAAATGTACAGTCATCAAAAACTTTAAAGCTGCACTAATCAACATTTTTTTAAAAATAGATCAAATTACTATGTGTAAATTGTTGCTCATCTCTAATCCACAAACAATTATCATTTGACATTTAAAGACATTTTAACATCTTTTGTCTTGATTTTCTGGCCTGCAAACTCCACTCTCAAATATGTTCCAGCTGCAGCTGGTTTCAGCTAAAAAGCTCTGATAAACCCACTGTGCACTATCTATCCAACACCAAACAGCAGACCAACAAATTCAGTGACTAGCTGAAGCACAAAGAGAAGCATTTAGTTGCTAAGAATCAGACATTTCCTCAGGAGTTAGTACAGATCAAAATGGTAAAAACATAGTTTGTCAGGCAGCCAGTCGCCCTCAAAAGGAATGCTAATATCATTGGTAATCTAGCTGTGTAAACAGGCAATTGTTTGCTACCAATTTCATAAAAATGATGTCACCGATGTCCTCTGCTTCTTCTGCTGCCCCCAAGAGGCCAAAGAAATCAATTAATACAGCTTTAACATTTGCCTTGTTAAACTGCTACTAGATGATTTCAATTTTCTGAACTTATTTTAGAAATATCAGTTTCATGACGTTTCCATAATATGCACTTTCACTGTAATAATTAAAACGCCTTATACATTGCATGAGTTATTTTCCTCAGAATCATTCGCTACATTGTTTAAAGGCCAACTAATTATTATCTAACACACAGGTTGAGGCTTCACGTGATAACTCACTGATTGCGCCTGCTTCATGTTCACAGCACAGTCCACACCAGAGTCCCTTCATCAGAGGTACATATAACTACCACAGCTACTGTTAAGCTCACTCTAATCAGATATTAGGTATTCAAATTACAATTTGTTCTTGGCAGCTTTTAACTTTCAACTCCTTTTATACAGATTCTGCATCTAAGTAGCCCCATTAATATTGTTAAACAGAACACTGAAGGTCTGGCATAGTTTGGCACCAGTTTCAGTTAATGAACAATGTAAATCTGTTTCTTTTAACTGTCAGGCTGTCTCAAAAGTTATTTCCATGTGACGTGAATGCAACAATACACTCATTCTTCTTGGGAACTAAAAGTGAGGACAGGACAATTATGTTTCCAGATGATCGTGTGAGAATACTGTATGCAGGCCCTTGTTTTCACAAAGAGGTAAAAAGGGCACCACAGGACTGTCACAGCCCAAGGTCAGAGTCTGCACTTATCCAGATTCAAGTCAAGTGCATAATTAACAATGTAGCTCTGAGGCACCAAACTCATTTTCTGCTATGAAAACATTAAGGAAGTGTTTTATACCCAAATGAGACATTTCTGCATTTGAAAAATGTGACACCTGCTTTAAAACTGATTGCTGGCATATAAAGTAGGCATCTAAGTTAAATACTAGTTGCTTCATCATGCACATTAGACACAAATGAAATTTGTAGTTTATTGTAACTATAATATCACGATTGTGATATGAGAGCTATTACTGTACTTTAGCATGAACATATTTAATTCTTCATGATGGTTTTGGTTGTACTTTTATTCACATGTCAACCCAATAATTGTCCTGAAGTAAAACCCTTCAGACATCAAAACCTGGAACACACAGACTTTTGGAAATGAAATTGGTGAATTTCTATCTAAACACGGTCACATCTGATGGAAACCCAGGTGGGGTAGCAGGTGTCTTCACTTGTGACCAATCCCAACGATTAATGGATCAATTAAGTTCCAGGTAGATGAGAAACCAGCTGCACCCACACCCATCCTCAACATAAGTGACCTATCTGTGAAGACCTTCATTTCAAAATGACTGAAGTGTGAAGGGACAGCATATTAAGGGTTGTTACTGAGGTCAAAATTGGACCTAGTCCAGTCCTAAACAGTGTCATTTTCCAAGTCACTCTTATATTATTAAACTCCTGATTTATGTTTTGTAACAGTAAAAAAAAAGAACTGACAGCAAACTGAATTTCCCTAATTTCCAAAAAATCTCATCATATCATGTGAAATTTTGTGCTAAACAAAGTTCTGCATGCATTCAGTGACTCTTGCTGAAATGCACTGTGTATCCATCAGTCCCAGAAAATGTAGTGAATGTATTTCTTTGATGATAAAACATTTGCAAAGCCAAATGTTTAATGCTTTAAATCATATAGTGTTTACATCTCTGTTTACTAGTTTACAGTCTTGTAATGCCCTGCATTTTGTGGGCACATTAGTGCTTTTCTTGGTGATTTACTGACGACTGTTGATAAGAGGCACAAAGTGAAACCAATGGTGGGAATGTGTAACACCCACATGCCGTGTGGCACGGATACAACCAAAATCAAAACATTTGTCAACAGTACTGCTACTTGTCAAAAAACATTCACTAAATTGATATCTATATTTCAACATCACCAAATAAAGATGAATAAAGGTAGGAAATGACCAGGCACAAACAGGTAATCATGATACCTTAAACACTCCACATGACATCAGCTTCATCTATGCAAGAACTAGTGGATATGGGCCAATGTCCACCCAGCACTGCTGCTTAATCCATGCCAGCCGCAGATTATTAAAAACTAAATACGTCTGTTATTACGTACCGTTTTGAACAACAAGCTACATTTGATTTTTATTGAATATGCAACATGAACATGCAGACATATTTAATTCTAAAGGATTATCTTGTACTGTGTTTGGCTACTTAATGACCTAGTTAGAGACTAGGTTAAGCTAAGAGCTTCAACAGAGAAATTAACAAGACAAGAACATTACTTGTTATTACAATCTTTACTGCCGCCCCTCTCTCACAGCGTATGTTTTAATATGTCTACTACTCTGTTTATCTCAATAGTCTTTATCTAAGTTTGAGTATCACTGAATCTCTATCAGTCCGTATCTCTTCAACATTTCTCTTAAACCACATTTCTCTTCAAGCACTTTTCATGAGGGTCCAATCACACAAACATGGGATCTCCCCACATTTGTGCTGCCAGACATCCATACCAACGCAAACAAAATGCATGTATACAGAGGCAGCAACGTATGCCTGCATGAAGACTCACACATGCACATTCAAAGTTGGTTACCTGAGCTTTGATGGGTGTGTACTGCAAATGACATGATACATTCTTGAGTACCAAATTCATTTACATATTTTTACTTTCAGCACACATATTCCCTTTTCACGGCCCACCTTAAAAAATGTTCATATGCTGAATGTGCGTGTGTGTGCACCCCACTGGTGAATGTGTGTGTCATATGTGTTATTACAGGGGAGAGAGGGAGAAGCTTGTCTTTTTCAAGGAACACCCCCAGAACTAATGTTCCACACCTGTGCACAGCGCGGCACTCTTTATCGAGCATCACAGGTGCACTGCATTAATTGTGGGAGAAATCATTTCATTGGGGTGTGGGGGGTAAGGGGGATAGGCGGCAGTGGTGGTGGTGTGGGGGTCCGCCTCCACCACCTCCTCCTACTCTTCTCTGGCATGAATTCAATCACTCAATATTCACATCTGAATTGCTTTTAGCATTGAGGGCTTTAAGGTTTCGAAGCATCTGCATGGATATCAGAGAAAGAGCACCACCCTATTTTTAAGTAGTTCTTTTTTTTAAGTTAGTTTGGCATAATTCCCAGAGTATTAGCATGTGTGTGTATTTTTATGTGCATGTATGTGCCACGTTGGTCTTGCTGCTGCACTTTAGAACAGGCGTGAGAGTCTTGCCAAATGCATGTAATGTTTGCACTGTTCCTTTGTACTGAGGAGAGCAGACAAGTGTAATGTGTGTGCGTGTGTGTAGGGCCTAAACACCTGCAGAACCTGGAGGTCAAACATATGAGACTACCCCCTCCGGTGACGCAATTACCATGCATAAATACCTTCGACACACTCCTCTCTCCTGCCTACTCTTTTTCTCCCTTCCCCTCCACTTCTTTCGTTCTTTCACTTTGACCAATTCATTCCTTTAGATGACCTTCTTTCACCTACTGCTATCACCCCCTTCTCTCCAGTCTTACAACCACTTCCTCTAATTTTTACCTTTCTTCTACAGTCTCATCTACATCGTCCTCCATCACCGTCTTCTTTTTCCCCTCTTCATATTTTCCTGTAGACGAGAATATGACTGTCTGTCAATCAGTCCATTTAACATCTGCTCTGGGTAAGACGAGGCAGACAATAACACATCATGGTCACTGAACTGAATATCTCTAAAGATTTCAGAGGCCTCCTTTTTGCATTCTCCTTTATGTTTTTTTTTTTTGTCTCTCTCTTTCTTTCCCTTCGTTTTGGAGGTCCAGTAATGAGTAACAAAAGGTCATTGGAGCATTGCAGCTGCTCATCCACTCGTGCCGTAATCCACGGCACTCATGCCTGATTACCTCGCCAATGGTCAAAGGTAGGGGAGGGAGTAAAAACAATGGGTGCAAGGCATGAGGCTCCTCCAAGAAATATGGGCCAGGGGTGTTATTTTGGATGGCGCCAGTCAGAGAGAAATAACCCTGAGCAGATCCATTTATTGTTTTAAATCAAAATGCCTCTGCAGCAGTATGCAGTGAGGGGGAAAAACATGACACATTTTCTCCCTTCCCCTCCATCAACAGCCATTTTGATCTCCACAATTGACCTTCCATGGCATCATTTACAATGAGTCATATCACAGCCGCAAAGTGTTAAAGCTGTAGCGCACACAGGCTCAAAAACACACAGATAATCATTCTCTTTTCTTGCCCACACATGCTTGCAGGCACATACATACACGGCGACACACAAAGTTGTGTTCCCAGGCATGAGCATACACACATGCCTTGACATTATCACATGCACACTTGTAGGCATAATAGCTTTAACTAGACCAAATTGTCCGCCCTTCATTTGTATGTCTATGACGACCCACATTCTCCAAGACTCGCCCTTTGACAAAGAGGGGTCATTCCCCCAGCACAGAAAATGAAGCCCAGTAGATATTGTTTGATTGGATTTTGCCTTTTCAAGGTTTCAGGATCATTACAGGAATTCATTTGAAGTGTTGCTGAAAATGAAACTGCGACCCTCTTTCCACGTTTAATTATTCTAATACCACTTTCTTTTTTGCTCTCATTCTCTTTTTTGTCTGTCCGCAAAGTGTGCCATTTCGAGAAATTAAAATCATCAGGCTAGCCTTAAAATGAGACCAGGGTGGACCAATTTTTATCCAGGAAGTTATTTTGTTTTTTCTTGGCCATCTCATCTTCCTCTTCTGCTTATACACTGCCTTTTTTTTTTAATCATCTTTGTTTTCCTTTTTCTCAAAATCATCACTATCTCCTCTGTATCCACTCCTGATTTTTTCATTGTCCTTTTCTAACTTCCTCTACTCCTTCCCCCTCTCTCACTTTTACAGTGTTTCCATCACTTTCGTCTCATCCCTTCAACCCCCCACCCACACCCATCCACATTTTTAAACACAAGCCAGCGCATTGGTTCCAAACCAAATGTGTTCATTCCAACATTTCAGTAAATTGAGTAGGGGAGGCATTAACGTTAATCACAGCGACCACATTGTGCTTTAGACACGTCGGTGGGATTATGGATTACTATTAGCTGGATGGAAACCGATTCTTTCATTTGAATTCCGACTTCCTCGTCTTGCTAAAATTAAAAAGAGAACTAATACTTCTTGGACAATAATACTTCTTCTTGGACAGGACTTTGCTTTGCTCTTCCCCTCCCTCTCTCTCTCTCTCCCTGATCTGCAGGAACACCCAAGGAGCAGTGGATGACAGACAACCAGACGATTCACATCTACATTCAAATCACAACCACATGAAGCTTATTGTTTCATTTAGGTAACTGATACCTCTGTAACCAATAATGATAATTTGCCTTACTGAGGCTGATTACTAGTTTGCCTTACCACATACTCCCGGTTGGTGATATTGGCTGTTACAGTGCTGCCAAATTCCATCTGACACAGAATTGTGCACTCAAGATAAGTTATCCAGTGTGTATCCACATACTGCAACCTTGCAATATGGTGTTATGGTGATACATTTTCTGGTTTAAACAAAATATACAAACAAAAATATAGAATGTATACATAAGATAATCCACTCACTGATAAACTCACAGAAAACATTCACACACACTAATCTGGGCCTGCATTGGTAAAAAAAGCAACTACTAACATCTTTACAATCTGTACTGGGACAAATCAACATATTTAACACAACAGCAGTCAAAATAAAGCAAAACTTTCCCATCAGTAACACCTGATCAACAGAACACAAGGTGAAAAACAATACTGTGCTCAACTGGAGGCTGCAGGATATTTTAGCTCCTGGTTTGCACTAAGTCCTCAGAAAACAATTCAGGGTCTTTAGCTTGAGACACTATATAGTTGCCAAGAATCTGAATCAGAGGTTTTGCACCTGGTATTGATCACATTGTGGGGACTGAAATCTGTTTACAAACTCAATCTTAGTCATGGGGACCAGATGCTGAGCCCTATCACAGATTTACCAAGAACAAAAGCAACAACAAGAAGCAGAGTAACTTTCTGTGTATACAGCTTCTGTTACAGTCACCTGCAGTACAGTAATTTATCTGGGTATCTTGAAAATGTGGTTTAAATATACAATTAACTTCGAATGAATTAGTAACATTTTGTATTCCTAGGTGTAACAAGTGATATTATTTTTTGGACCTTAAAATTCTTAATTACACTTGTTAGTTCTGTCTTGCCAGAGACACTGTTAAAAGAAAAAAAGCTCAAGTGAAAATACCCTCCCAACCCCCACTTTCATCTCAAATAAGCCTGTTGGGACTGTTTTGAGAGAGCCAAGTAGCTCTGTAATTCACAGTCCCATATTTAACAGGAACAATCTTTTGAATCCACCTCTTTCGTTTTCTGTTACTCTCTTTGAATTTGCTGCAGCTACAGGAATAAACAGCTATGTGGTCACTATCAAACTCTGAGGGCGACATAATGTGGAAGAAGATTTAAGAAAATAGCTTCTAGTTTTTAATCATTCATTTTAACATTTATTCACAGTGCCACACCACTTGTATTTTCAACAAAATATCTCTTTAAAGTTTGTTTAGACATTTGTTTAGGGAGTATATTTAGCCTTATTCAATACAGCAGTGGGAATAGAAACCAGTGGGAAAAAGACTGTGGGGCACTACAACCCACCTACAAATACAACTTGTAAATTTATATTTACAAAGAAGTTTAGTAGGTCATTATAATGCCACACACTTTTGTTGTCCTTGTTACAATAATAAACATAGAGCACACCAGGTTTATGCTCCAAAACTAATTGGTCAACTTTAGGAAAAGTTTCATGGCTTGACTTAAAACAGTCACGGTTAAAAAATACAACTTTTCAAACACCTCTTGAGTAGGAAAGACTGAAGTTTTATGACCCATCCACCCAGCCCAACTATCTAACACCAACCTCCCACTGTATATACTACATCACCTTATTTCTTTCATTGATTATTATGACTATGACCCTTTTATTTATGATTTAAAAGACCTGAAAGCCATTTATGACTCAAAAGTCTTAATTCTTCTCACCACTAGTATTTTTTTTTTTTTTTAAATTAAGTTACTCTGGGCAGCATGGTGGATGAGTGGTTAGCACTGTTGTCTCACAGCAAGAAGGTCGTGGGTTCCGACCCGGCCTTCCTGTGTGGAGTTTGCATGTTCTCCCTGTGCTTGTGTGGGTTTTCTCCAGGTACTCTGGTTTCCTCCCACAGTCCAAAAACATGTATGTCAGGTTGATTGGTGACTCTAAATTGCCCATAGGAGTGAGTGTGAGTGTGTGAGGTTGTTTGTCTCTATGTGGCCCTGTGATGGACTGGTGACCTGTCCAGGGTGGACCCCTGCCTTCCACCCAAAGAGAGCTGGGATAGGCTCCAGCAGATCCTTGGGACCCTGGTTAGGAATAAGTGGGTATAGATAATGGATGGATGGACTAAGTTACTCTATGTTGTGGGTACATTTTCTGGTTTAAGCACAGTGAAATAAAAGCAGACATGTTGCCTAAAAACTTAGGGCAAAAATCAACAACACAAAACTAAATCTACATTGAGTAATCCATAGTCTTCAGGTTCTTTGTCCTTAATGTACATGTACACACATGTATTCAATTTGAGTGTGTGTGTGTGTGTGTGTGTCTAGGTCACATGTCTGCTGAGTGTTATGGTAAATGTCTGTGTTACTGACGCATTAAAAATATTGTCCAGTTAGTCTCGAGCCTCTTTGTTGTTAGTGGTGATTGTCGAACTGTCAAAGGGTCAAAGGTGGTTGGATCAGGAGCCTTTGAAGTGGCCATGCAGACGCTGGGGGGGGGGGGGGGGCAGTGGTTCTGGTAATTCAGAACACTTGTACAGATATCTCATATTCTTACTGCTGTGTTGTTGGCCAGCACTCTGGGAAGTCTTGGAAAATAATGCTGGTCCTGTTGGACTGGCTACTGTGCTCTAAACACAAACCAATTTTAATCATGTTTTTATTATAAATGTTTCCTCATTATACTGATAAAAATCCTAATCCATCCAGCATTTACTCATGACAATTAAATATATAAAGAAACAGATACAAAACACACTAATTTACAGATGTATAAACTTATAAAGTTTATAAATACTTAATGAATTTGAATTTACTGTAGTTGTGAGCTGTCTTTAAAACCAGTTAATGTAATGTGAGGAAATGCTCTGAGAACTTATGACTCAACAAGCATAAACAACACTTTAGCTATCAAGTATCACAATATAATGCCAGCCTGGACATTAAAGCTTTATATTTTACTTAAGTAAGATTTATGTTTGTCATATGAGAAATGAGAAGCAACACCATCTGTGATTTACTGTTTAAACAGAGTCATCTTGAAGTTTACCCCAGAATATAGCAGCTTTTGTTCTATTTCCAAAAACTCTGCCTGGGTAATTTGAATGATCTGAAAAGGAACCAAATTAAACCCGTCACTCTCGCATTTGAACACCTGAGTAGTTTTTTAAAATGGCTATTATTTTTGATAAATATATCTAAAGTATGTTTCTACAAACAACATGTTTTGGCACTCTGTGCTCCTAGTAGGTAGGCGTAGGTGTGTGTGTGTCAGAGCACATATGCCTCAGTGTGTGTCTGTGTGTGCGTAACACTGATGCTGCTGTCACCAGTAGATGGTATATGTCAGCCTTGACTACATGCTGGCTCCACTTCATCACCAGCTGCAGCCCAGCTCAGCTCCAGAAAAACTGGCAACCGTTTGTCTGCCTGCCTGCCTGACACACAATAAAACTGTGTCTCCATTAGACAGGCCTCTGCAGGCCCTACAGACACAAACGTGCATACACACAACACATACATAAAATTTAAACACAAACATGCACCAGCCACATGCTCATATAAATGTGCAAATAGACACACATTCAAACAGCGTCCTTGTCGAAAGAGAGAGGAGTAGTGGTGTGCCCATGGTCGTTTTGTGTGTCTGTGTTTGTGTGTGTGCTTTGTACCTTTTCTAGAGATAACTGCAGTTTGTGCCAGATACCATCATTATGTTGGACAGGTGTACAACATGGTAATCAGGGATTTGTGTGTGTGTGTGTGTGTGTATACATATCTCTGTTATATTGTCTGGACAACTTTTCAGCTCACTAGCATCATTGTGAGGACATTTTGCGTTGTCCTCAGACCTTCAAAGGTAAGTTTGAGGGTTACGTTTGGTTTTAGGATTCAGGTTGGAATTACGTTTAGGTTAGGGTTACATTAAGCATTAAAGTTAAACATTTAGCTACAATGTTTAAAGGTGTATAAAATGTATTATGTCAATGAGCACCCTACAACTACAATTAAATGTATGTGAGCGAGAGTTAGGACAGACGGAGAGAAAAACGAGAGAAAAACGAGAAACACACATTCTATATATGATAATATTTAATATAATATAGTATGATATTTACTTCCAACTTTTGTACAGAAACCTGTGCCCTCTAGTTCCCCCAGTAGTGTGTTTGTGTGTATGAGAAAGAGCAGGCTGGACAAGGTCAACTGCCTCTGTCCTCACTGACTCTCAACGCCTCCCTCATTACCCCCCGTAACAGCTGATCACACGCTTCCTCTTTACATCCTCCTTTTGCTCTTTCCTAATCTCACTGTCTTTCTTTTTCACATCTTAATCTCCACCCATCCTTCCTCTGTCTCCTCTCCCTCCCCTCCCCACTATTTTCTACCTTTCCTTGCCTGTGGAGCTTAAATGACAAGCTGTCAGAGGACACTAAGTGCTCTGGCCTGGTTAGTTAATGTGTTAGTTACAGATACACCTGCCAATGAAAGAAAGTACCATCAGGGACACAGACTCTAGGTAATACAGGGCAGACGAATGAAAGAGTCGATCGATCAATCAGAGAACAAAGTCATCAAATTTGTACTTGGTTAACAGCCAGTGGTGATCACTCTTTCTCTATTCACCATTACCCTGGATATTGCGCTGCCCTCATAGATGCACACACATTAGCACATAGCGCTGTCAACCTAAATGATACTTTTCACCATCTTTCCATTTGCACCTCCTCCTTCTCTCGCCTTCCTGTGCCTTAAATTATTCAGATCTCTCTACATTTGATTTAGCATGCCTCCTGTCTGCCATTTCCCCCTCTTTTTTATACATTTCATTATGTTGTATGACTTTAGACCCACTGGCTGGAAAATGACAATTATTTTGCTCCAGCAGCCAGCTATTAAGAGAGCCGAAGAATACATGAAGTGGCATGCAGTGTAAGATCAGCATACACACACATGCACACAGACACAAATGGATATACAGAGAACCTGGTATACAGGTAAATACTGCAAACTGCATATACTGTAGAGTATGAACCAAAAAACATGAAATGAATGCATATATGCAGCTACTGTACAGATTTCTTTTATGTCTTTTTCACACAAACACATACAGACACACAAACACACACATCTATGCATACATACACTACTATAAAGCACCAAAAAGCTGGCTTGTGGCAGGGACTGCATGAGGAATGGTTCCACAGAAAGAACAGAACAAAGAGAAAGATCTGTCATAGGAAAGTAATGCCTTTTAAAAGTACCTTTAGCGTGGCTAGGCTAGTGAATTCAACCCATATCTAATGGTAGCTTGTTTGGCCTTTTCATCAATTCTGCATAAATATATATGAGCCACAGGGAAACATACAAGGGGCCTAATAGAAATGAATGAACTACTCAACCATATATTTGCTGTGAGAGATATGCAGCTTGTGATTGGAAAGGGCATCCACTATCTGCAATATTGATAATACTTTTCAAATTTCATCTGCTTTTGTTTGCGTTCTGCGGCCGCCTGTTTAAACATGGTGAGAATTATAATGAGGCCAAACATTATCTCCACCGGTTGTTCTAGGCTGAACATATAACTTTATCACTGAAATGATTCCCGTACTTTGGCTTCATTGTAGCGTTTCCATTAGAGCTTGGCTATCTGACAGAACTCCAACCAATCGGCAGCAACTGTGGCCCACGTCTGGTGGCCAAGCGATGCCTGAGTCTGTGACACTGTGCTGTTTGTGTGTGTGTGTGTGTGTGTGTGGGTGTGTGTGTGTGTGTGTGGAATGTGCCACGATGTTTAATTGTAGCCATCTCTGATCAAATATGCTGGAGGACAATGTGAACACACTATTTTACCTTGAATGTCATTTATTAAACATAAATTCTTGTGTATTGTAACATCACATGGCATTTCAGGGTTATTCTCATAATCCTGATGTGGAAGATTTCAAGCTACAGGGTCCATACCAGAGGTGAAAATATAAATTGTCTGCATTTGTTCTATCTTTTCTTTTTATTTTTAGAATAGCCTTTGTCCTGCTCTGCTTGTTTATCTTTGGGATGCCAAGCACATCTTGACAACATATAAAGATCTGATAACAATGTTAAGATTGACCTTTTTGCAGCAAGGCTGAAAATATAGCTCTGCAACAATGCACATAAACTGCAGATCTAGAAAGAGACAGGCGTTATGTATATCAGTAAGTCAAAGAGGCTTGCAGAGGAACTGACAAATGCGCCTCCCAGACTGCAACATCAGGGCAGGCAGCATTCACCATAAAATAAGCTTTTTGACTGATCCAACATCTTGTTGATGGAGGAGTCTAAAACAGACTTAAAAAACAATACAACCTTCACACCTACTTCACACAGTGACTGGTCAGGTGAGTGGGGGAGGGGTGACAGGTGGGTGACTTTAAATCATGATCAGATATACAGTATTAGAATACATATGATTACAACTTCTACTACAATAATAAATGTTACTAGAGTCAGTAAATAGTCAGTGATGTATCACCTAGCTTTTCTTTTATGGAATTTCTGTCTGTATCATAGTAGTGTTACAGGTGTGTGTAAAATATAAGCAGTGGTATTGCAGTAAACTTTTATTCTTTTCTATTTTATTATTTTTGCTCAGTTTCTATATTATTTCATTTTGTTCTGCTTGATTTTGCTCTATTCTATAAAGCATGATTGTCCTTGGTGGCTGCCATCGAAAAGTCTTTTCAAAAGGTTCTCAGCAGCAGAAGTATGCAGAGGTTAACTGTATTATATATCCTCTTAAGAAAGCACAGGAATCAGTCTTGCATGATTGCTCCTCACAGTACCTCACAGAGCGGGAGAGAGAGCAGGTTATCCATGTAGAAATTGCAGAGCAGATATCATACACCAAGCTCTGTCATGCACAAAGACGCTGGAAAAAGTACCAAGATGATCTTTCATCCCAGAGTCACTGAAATCCCCAACACACACCCTTCGAAGAGCAGCTCAGCCCCCGCACAGGGACTGAGGGTTATTTGAAATAAGGCTTTGTATGGGGTTACAAGCAGTGTTCAAGCTCTAAGACCAGGGTTGGTCCGATGCCTACCATGGACTTATGGTGATCTTGGTGACTTGGCCAAACGTTGCAGCCCATACCGAGCTGTGCCACCAGGGATAGACATATCAGAGGAGCTCAGTGAAGCTGGCAGATCATGATAGTCATCTTAGGGAGAGGGGTCCCAGTGATTAAATCCAGGCTGTTGGATCCCACCCTCTGGCACTTGACCACATACATGCGCGCGCACACACATACACAAAGATGCTTGCGTGTCCAGAGTCCCAAACCCAGGATCATTAATATTTGCACATTATAACCCTCCTCTTTTCCCACACTGCTGCCACAAGATATACCAGCTGGGCCCGCCTATCCATTACCATAATGCCATCAGTGTGCATTTGTGTGTGTGTTTCTGTCACTAGGGCTGGTTTCTTTTATGAGATTTCGTTGTGTGTCTTTCTGTATGTATTATATGTTCACACGTGCTGGTACTGTTCAGTATGTCGGTGTGTGTGATATTTATTTCTGTCTATTCTTATGCCTGCTGTTACAGTGGGCATGCATATTCAAAATGGATTTAAGGGCTAAATTGTATAATGATTTCTGGGAAAACAATAAATTGAGGTTCCAAATAAAGGCCATTATGGAAATGAGATTAGGGAGCAATTGAATTAGGCTGTAATCACTGTTTCTATATGTCATTACAATGCAACTTTATACAGCATTACTCTGTGCCTAGAGCTATAAATGACAAACACAGTTTCTTTGAGGGGTATTTCAGTAAATCCACAAGGGGAGGCTTTAATTCAGATACATTCAAAGCAGCTCCACCTCCACCACTTTATTTCAGAATTCACATTATTCCCATTGGGTTCAACAATAAAAATACATATTTGCAAATTTAACAACTCATTCCCATGCTGCATACCAAAATATGGCTAGAGACAAAATAAACTATGGATGGCAATATTTTCTTTGTATATTCACGTAATGTAATCAGTTCCTAAGCAGAGTTTAGTATGAATAGATTTTCGTGTCGGCCAACCTCTCGTGAACAACACATCAATTGCAGAGGATATTGAGCGCAATTTTAAAAATGCACTGTGTATATAGTACTGAACCCAATTCGATGCTCATTGAGTCTTTATAGTTTTGATAATGTGCTTTTACATTTTCATTTACTGTTTTGGCAGACACTTTCCAAAGTGACATGCAAATGTATTTTTTAAATCTCTTATGGCTAAAAAGAATAGACAAGGCCAAAGCATACCTACTGAAGCACACTGAAACAGTGGCCACGCCGTACAACGTTACGTGATTTGATGTGTCAACTGATGACTGCAGCACATACCAGGTATGCATACAGACAAAAGATGTAGTCAGAATACAGTAGCCAAATAAAGGACTTTCATACTCAAAACAGCCTTGCCATCAAAACTTCAGTACGAGTCAGGTGTTAAGATGTGTTAGCCTGGGGAATGAATTTAAGGAAACTTACTTTTCTGCAGCAATGATGGGTAAACTTGCTGTGACATGCATCACTGCATCAAGGCCACCTTGGTGTGTGACCCTAGATAGATAACGACAGATGCAGTTTTTCTAACATGCATCACACCTTGCTGGGACATGCTGCCCTGAACAAACAAACCAAAATCCACTGAATAAAACCATTTATGCTCAAATGCAGCAAACTGGATCAATTCAGTCTGAAAGGATTTCAGTAATTCTTCAGGGAGAGTAGCCAATCAGGGTAACACCAGCTGTACAGTCATCCTGCAAAGCACAGCGGCTTCTTTCAAAGGCAGAAACTTTAAAGTTAACCAGTTACATTTAATCCATGTTTAACAATGCGTCCAAATATTTCTGATCATATAGACACATAAAGATCATTTAAACTGTTGTAATAGAGACTATTAATCATCATCTTGCAAACTCACATACACTGCTCTCAGCGCGCACACACACACACACACACACACACACACAGACAGAGTCCATCATCGCCAATGAGAGTCCTCTCCTCCTGTTTTCTGTGGTCCATGGGGATTTGTCAGTGCTCGTCAACCAACCGTGTCAACCGTGACAGTCGTCCAGATGTCTTCTGCTGCCACAAAGATGACAGGAAGGACAGGAGGAGAGGAGGAGTGGAGGGATGCACAGAGAGGAATATCCCTCATCTGACAAGCACTACAGTGGGACATCCGTGAGCAATCAAATTCAGAGCACAGAACTAGCCTCGTTGACAAGCACTAATAAAGTGGATTCCTTGCTTGTGGGACTTCAGGGAATACACAAAATTTGTGAGAGACTGGCCTGTTGGTCAGCTTACCTGTTGAAGCATAACTTAAAGCTCTGTTGCATATATGCACTGCTCATTTCCAGTCTGACCAAATTCCCAGCAACTGATTTTCTGTTGAACTCTTTGCCACTACATGTATCTTCCAATGAACACTTAAACCTCAAAAACCAAGAAAGTCAAAAAAGTCAAGCAAGCAACTTTATTCATTTGCCATGGCTGCCATTCCTGTGTATTTTAGACGACTTATTCAGAGGTGCATTTCAAATAATACTCATTTAATCATTTACAGTAGTACCTTTGTTGTGAACATATATATACCCTCATATGACCAATGCAACTTCTTTAATTTAAGCTATTAAAAATATTTACTCAACAAACAATAATAATTATATGCAGCCCAACTTTTAAGACAGCAGTGCCCATTTTAATTGTTTCACTCAAAAGAAAACATTTCAAGCTTTCTAGCCATATAATTCTTATTTTTATGATCCAAGTATTCGCTGAGATTCTGGTTGTTTTATTTACGCGTCTGTGAAGAGAAATGGCAGAGACAGAAAAGGCCGAGAGCGCACCCTGTCGGCTTTTTTTATTTAAAAAAAGCACAACGTTTTGTTGTTATTATGATGGTATACCACTAAAACTAGACCCTTTACAGATTTGAATGATATACTTCTTTTATCTGTACGATCAGAATTGACGGAGTAATTTAAGTTTGTTTCGGCCTTATCAGGAAAAGATGCGTCAAAACGCGCCGGCACGTGCGTCGACCCCAGAGGGTTAACATCATGTGCCTTAAAAACAGATTTAGATTTTACTTAGTAATTGTAAATATTCATATACTATACTGCTACTACAATAAACTGCTATATATTTGTTTTTTGGGCACTACAGATTTTTTCCTCCAATTCAACAGTTTTCTCCAGAAAGCCAGCTTGGAGAATCCTCTTGATTATTTCAACTACCTGCTGCTTTTGCTGTAAAGGGTTAAGGAGGATTAGAGCAACTGATCTGATTGGCTATTGGCATTTGCAGATGTCACCTAGGGTGCTATCTAAGCTAGAGCTGCCACCGTTCCAAATACTCCACACAGCACTGCTTTATTGCTAACATGGATTGCTGCTGATGTACGTCACTTGCAGCCAATGTAGACAAGCAAGTTGGAAAGAATCACCTTAAAGAGATAAATATTAACTGTACATAAGCATGTTTTTGTATTTATGCATGCAGTTGCCTGATATAAAAAAACATCTTGAAGCACAGTTATTTACGGCAAAAGATGTGTGAGCCTTACAGTTTCAACACAAAAGTTCAACACTCTCCCTCTTGTAAACCACATTTAGCTCATATGGAGGGCATGGCAGGGCAGAGATCCAGCATGCTAGTGGCCTGTGCCAGGAAGTGCTCTGTAAAGCACATGGTGAGAGCCTGCAGCACCAATCAGCCTGTACTGAGGTTGTCAATGGGCTGATTAGTGCTCATTACAGCGACCTCTTGGGCACCTGGGTGCCCTTCAGAGCTCTTAAGGCAGAAGGGTGGGGGTACACTCTGGGTAGGGGTGAGTGGAAAAGCAAAGAAAACAGCTAAAAAAGAGCAACAAAAGATATATTCCATGTTTTTTGTCTTGACGATGAAAGTGAAGAGTGATGAATCGGGGAAAGGAACAGCAAGAAAATGAGGTAAGGATAATGATTTCAGACTATATAGACAAAAAGGTAATAGCGAGAAAACATTGGATAGTGATTTCTTACTCTATGCTGTACTCCAATAATGAAAAGGGCCTTCTTGTTAGGTCACTAACTTTTTTCACCAAATCATCTTCGGTCAGTAACAACGTCATGCCCCCATAAAAACCTCTGCTGGCAAATTGGGAAAAGGTGGTAAAAATGAAGTGTGCTATGTAGTTTCCTTAAAGCAGCACATTCTGGTTGAACACAGTGTATATCTGAGTGCAACATGTGATTGCGTCAATTTTATTAGCTATTTTTATTATTATTTTCAGTTCGAGGTTTGTTAGTTTTTGTCATATTTAGTCAATCTCACTCTCTTTTTTACGATGGTGTATTAGAGCCACTGTACGAGAAAAAAAAAACTGACCCGGAAGAGGAAGGGCTGGGGTAATATTCTGAGAATAATTTCCAAAATTTCGAGATAAAGTCGTAAAATTTACGAAGAGAAAAGATATTCTCCAACACTATAAACTCACAAGTCTTCAAGATAAACAGTCAGAAATTTACGAGAAAAAAAAAGAATATTCTCTGACATAAAGTCTCAAATATACGAGAAAAAAAACCTCCAAAGCAGCGTTTTCAAGTTGCATGCAGTGTCCTGCATGTGCTTACACACGAATGAGATACACCGTCGTACTTAGTCTAGTTTTACCTGGTGAAAGAACATTTTTGTCACCAGAAGAGTATTTGACAAAAATGTTCTGAACATTTTAGTCTAGTTATAGATAAGGCCAACAGTGACCGTTTCTGTGATACTTCAGTGTTTTCAGATGAGATTTCACCCAACTGACTGTGGGCTACAAGGAAACTAAAATGAAAATGTATGATTAAGAAAGCAGCTTTGTTAGTTTGATGTTATTAATTTAAGTAATAAGACCAGACGTAAAAAAAGACTCAACCATTAAATGTGCGTAAGTGGGAAAACATCAAATCCACTCCTGCAATGAGTCAATCAATTGCTATGCTCTTAATTTTCTGTTTAATAACACAAAGCCAAGTATCCAGAAAGAAGAAAACCTCACACAGTGGAAAAGAAACCCGTAAAACAGCCCTGTAATAAATCCCACCCTTATAATGTTTTGTCAGCACTGTGCCACATTTTATTCTGCAGTTCTCAGGCCTTAGTGATAGTGTTGTACTAGGCCAAGTTCTGCAGTGTTTTAAATAGGCTGTATCCTACATTTGAAATACACTTGTAAAGAAAATACTTGGAACGTCTTTGCAGGCAAAACAAGCTAAGTATAAGGAAGATGGACACAGCCCAGTAGACTTCATTCAGCCCCCAAACCACCCTTCTATATAAAACGCTATTATACCTATGTTTTATACTGTGTTTATCTGGCATCAAGCCTTCCATCAAATGTGTGTGCAATTAAGTAAGGAATGCTTTAGTATGGACTGCAAGTGTAACCCTCAGATAAGCCAGGTTAGCTGACTGTGCTATTGACTTTTAGTGAAGCTGCAATGCAGCAACAATTAATGTGATATGCTTATACATTACGTTACACCACTGCCTTTAAATGGCGTAACAATGAACTGAACATTATTTAATGTCAAGTAACCTCCATTTCTGTGTTATGTGCTTTGAAAAATAACATCAGATTTGTTCTGTTAGAGATTTTTTACCTGCAGCTTCTCTCCTGAAAATACTGTACACTTTGATTTACAGTTTGTCTGCTCAAGTTGGTTGTTGAATATATCTAGTCA
The DNA here is from genome assembly GCF_900324485.2 of Mastacembelus armatus. Taxonomy (NCBI): domain Eukaryota; kingdom Metazoa; phylum Chordata; class Actinopteri; order Synbranchiformes; family Mastacembelidae; genus Mastacembelus; species Mastacembelus armatus. The sequence goes on from NC_046635.1 coordinate 26,405,129, forward strand.
CAATTTTCAATAATTTTCTATATTTTCATTTCAAAAGACATACAACATATGAAACTGCTCATAACATTAAATGGTAAGGTGAATCCAGGTCAAATATTTAATCCCTTGTTAATTTCCTTTATTAAATCTGTTCCAATCACATATGGACACAGGGATATGTAGCAGCAGAGTTGGAGAAGTCTTAATTTCTAAGACTCTCATGCCACTCAACATCAAGCTATTTTGTAATTGTATTTGTTTTTGTATTATGTATTTTATATGTAATTTGTGAGCTATCTCCGATATTGTAAAGATTCTAGCTTCAAGACTTAAGCTTATTTTAAGTGTCATTTTTGTAAAAGCTAAAAGTATTTTTCTTCCAGACTGATGTGTGCCAAGTGCAAATTATTTGAATAAATGTTTTCCAATTTGCACATGTGCAAAAAATACTATAAAGAAAAAGAATCCCCATAATTAAAAATGTAAGGCAGGCACCTTTGTAAACAATTCAGAAGGTACATCAGATCCTAGGGACATGTATCCACTGTTTAAACAGAGTAGCTTTCATTTTGACACCAACAAGAGTAAACAGAAATGTCAAAGACCATTTAAACAGATATTCAAGACACAGTAAAAAAAAAAAAAAATCATAACACATCTGGTTACTGAATGTGTTAAAACCAGGGATGAATATGTAGCTTCATTTTTAACAAAAGGCTAAATAACTTATTAAAGCTGGCCACTGTAGTTTGTTATTATCATTTCTAAAATGGATAATTACCTGCTCCTTCTGCTAAGAAAGGATGCTGAGGGAAGAGGACAGTCAGAGCAGGCAGAATAGTGTGGTATCAAGAGCAGATGGGTAAAGCAAGAACCACTCGTTCAACCAGCAGATGGCTACACCTAAGTTAACACCACACCCTACTCTATTGCAAATCCAGGTGCCATACCACCACTCCTAATGCATTCACTGGCTGCCACCAGGAAACCCCACATAAAGGCAGTACCAGCATTAGAATGTAAAAAAACTAAATCCACACAAAATTTGCTAAATCTGCTAAGACCTAGCAGATAATAATCTGCATTTAACTTGAATTATTATGTTATTCATCCATCTCAATAAAGCCCAGATAATACCACAAACAACTAACAGAGCTACAGGTTTGTGTTTTCTCCAGGAACAGAACCTTATCACTAAACAAGCAGAACAACAAGCTATACAAAACAACAGTGTCAACCAGTATTTCAATTGGGAGAGACCAAAGGAAAGTGAACATGAATGTAGTTATACAAGACCTGTTTGGTGACTGGACTTCAGCAAAGTAGAGCTTCTGCATTAGACATGAGCCCATATGAAGAGAGGTGAGAGGAATCTAGAGGCTGGTGGTGGAGTAGTGATGGTTAATGGCTTTGCACAAAAGTATTGTATGTCTGAAAGACGGATGGGCAGAACTGCAATGATTCTTAAAGAATGGCAGCTAAATATTGACTGGCTGAAGGAATGAAGACAAAAAGCTGATTGGTCAGATATGTTGACATCAGAAAGGAGCTATGACAGCATGGGAAAGCAAAAGTGACAAAAAATAGACCAGGAGCACAGAACCCACATTAAGCCACAGAGGAACAAGCAGAATGTGAGGTAAAGAAATTCTTCTTGAACTTTCACCTAAGTTTCATCCAATACGTAAAATCTCTAACATTTTATGCTATTCCTCATCTCAGGATGCCTCAGCTCCATCATGCCTTCTTCCTTGAAAATTCCAGCAGTTACAACTAAAATTTTGACTCTGGGTCCGGAGGCTGAGATTGGCCATCTACTAATCACAGGGAGGTAGCGTTCTTGGGCAGGCCCTTAACCCCCAGGTTGCTCATGATGTGGAGGCCATGTGGGGCATCTCTACCAACATCAGCACTTAAATGTGTGTGTTTGTTTGTATGTGTGAAATACAGAACAAGAGACAAATTGTAAAGAGCTTTGTCTGTTAAGTTAGAAAAGGTCTGACTGAAATATTACAGGAACATGTAGGTACTGACTACAAAGGGTTTATCTACAAACAGTAGGGCCTGTACCATTTCATTGTTGTTATTGTGCTTCATTGGTAAATTTGATTAAATTAAGCTTTTTGAATTGTTTGTATTTAACTTAGCCCCACAGCTGTTGCATACACCACCCCCAGTCATCCTCTCTCAGGAGGCCCTTTCTTTTGGGTGTTCGTGAACAGATGTTACAGTTTTGAATGGTATCACAGTTATTCCCATGGAGGATTTATAAAACTTTTGCCCTTGTGGGGTAGCTGATAAACAATGACATATCTTAAAGTTTAAGTTTAAATATACTCACATTTTTCAGTATTATAAGCATGTCTAATACAAAAAATAGATGCCTTGGAGAGGCCAAATTAAAAAAGGATTACCTAACCAGGTGAGTATTCCTGTAATAGTTGCGTATCGCATGAACATCATTGAGATAAAGAAGGCAGTGGAGACACAAAGCCACAAAAATCATTCACATTTAAAGCAAAATACCATGAAGCAGGAACACTGTTCTGTGCTGAGCTTTTTTCAGCTATTGCTTTTTCTTTCCTAAAACCTTCTTTGAAAAATGCGATGAAACAGTAAAGGAGGGTTAAAGGTAGAACAGAGTGGCTCCCTGGGGAAAGCAGGGGCATTACAAAGCAGTGCGGAAGTAATGAAAGGTAAGTAAGTAGGACAATGTCCCTTTAAAAGCAGTAAGGGGAGGAAGAAGTGTGGGACATAAATTTTTACAGAGTATAGAGCTGCAGAGATTGGAGGCAGTGATATAACAGGATGGGGTTTAAAGGAGTGTCAAGGCAGCTCAGTGGAACATAATCCAAGAGGTCTTTTGTTCTCTTTGCAATGCAATACTGTTGGTTCATAAAAAACACTTCAATTGAGCGATTGTATTGAGTGGGTGCATGAATTTGATTTAACTCTAAACAGCATTTCTAATACATATTCTGCTCAGGTGTCGCCAAAGATGAAATACAATTAAGGGAAACTGGTAGAAAAGGCTGAACACAAGATGTAAAAACGAAGCCACCAAGAAAAATACTTGCATTAAAACCACAGATTCACAATATTTGCTGTTCACATTGCTTTTGAAACAGATTCCTACCTGGGACCCAAAGTACCTTTAAATAGGTACATTAATGTCAGAAAATGTCTGCATCTAACAAGACAGTGGAGCTCAAACACTTTTATAAATGTTTCAGAAGCATCTTTACAATATGGAAACAAAAGAACCTCTCTGCAATGGGGATAAGGTCCCAAAATATGTTTTGGAAGCATAATCAGCATCATGTTTAAACCACAGCAGCTCTGTGTGTCTGTTTACATTGTGGCCTCTACCATCAGTCCCCTCTCCTCCTACAAACAAGAGGCCGGGGGGATGGAGAAGAGAAATAATAACAAAAAAAAGAGGAAATATCTTTTGCATATTATTTTAAGTAACTGTTCAAATTTCATTTCAGAATGGTAATCCACAAAACAAATATGTAGCGGCATATTTTAAAAAGGGAGGCTCCGCTCGCTTCAATTTCCTATTGTGGCGTTCGGTGTGTGTTTGCTCTTTGTGTCTGTTTGAATTGATTTGCACAGCTCGGCAGACAAGGGCTCAATGCTCAGACCAAGAATCCATAATTTCATATGATCTGATAGTTCTGCAGTATTAGATTGATTTTTTTCCCTCTCCTTCTCTTTGCTGTTGATGTTAACAAACAAGCTGAGGTACCTCAACTCATGGATACAGAGGCGAGCAAAGAGAAGCATTTTGTTCAGGCTAAGGTGATAATGTGGGAAGGGGACATGTTTGTTTGAGGAAGGGGATATGTTTGTTAAGTGTTGTTTTCTGGTGGAGGTACTTCCCATCTAGCCTATTTAGCTAGAGGGTCGTTGTGTCTGCTACCACATAATATCCAGGGCAGAGACTTAGCATGCTGCTTATCTACAGCTGGATAGGTCTCCCTGTAATGCGTGTATGCAGCTATTTAGACATACATATGTGCAGTTGTCCTGATGACGCACAATAGAAGAACAGATTAGATATTAGTTCTGATAGCAAAAAGCAATCCACTCCCAACTGTAACACTACTGGTGGGGGGGGTACAGTATTGCCTTGTAGCATGTTCGCAAAGAATTTTAGATATGCTTGTTTTCATCAATCCAGCTGTTTACAGAGGCATAAAGGCTCACATCTTACTTGTGATGCAGTACCCATGAGCATAACCATATGTCTAAAAAAGTCTATTTTCCTGCACATAACACAGTGAGTGCACTGGGCTCTGAGCACTTCCCAAAAATTTTTTTTTTTTTTTACTCCTCTGGCTTGTCATGCGACTTATATGGCTAAGTGACTTATATGTATTATGTGTATATTTAGAGTAATTTTGTTGAGTACTCACTAGCGTTAGATGGCACTTCTGCCGCTCTTGACTCAATTAATGATAACATACCGCCAAAAAAGTTAAAAAGCTTATGTTCACACTAAACTACACTTCCCAGTGTAACACAAGTGAAAATGAGGTAACGTTGCTTCATTTCCCCCAACCCCGATGTTGGTGCAGTTGTTTAACGTTACTTGACACGGATGAATGATTTTTATAATGCACTTCTGCTTGTTGGTATGCCATAGTCTAGTTAAGACTATTATTAGTATAATTAGAAATGCGACATATACACCAAAGTGACTTCTGTATGTTTTTTTTCTGTTCAACCAGGCTGTTTTTGCTAAAAGCAGCTAATACTCCAGTGCGACTTATAGTCTGGAAAATACTGTAAACAATATATTTGATTGTTTGTAATCAACCTGTGAAATGACACATAAAAGTTTTCTGAAATGATGCAGCTTTCAGTAGGACATAATTTGTTACTGCCTTCCACAACTGAAAATCATGCTTTTGGATAAAAAGACTGCTCAGTAAATTTAAGGGGATCTTCACTGTCATTAAATAATAAAAATTAAAATAGTGCAGCAGCCTGACTGTGTGGCTCCAATGACAACAAACGTGACAAGAACCTTTTCCGACACTTCCAAGTTCACATTGAGGGAGTCCACTTGGATCTGCATTTATATATTAACTCACAGACTTTCTAGTGGAATCGATTCATACACTGGGCTGATTCCTGGATTGGATCTCGGTTACTAAATTACAGTACTAGGGGTATATCCACAAAGACATATGTTTCTGTGAGCAGTAAAGGCAAAAGGGAATGTCATTCAATGTGTAGACTAATATGTGCATTAATGTCTGCACTTCCATCTAAATTTCATTTATTTTCCTGTTTGTTTTTTATCTCTTATCCTTAAGTGTATAAAGGATATTGTAGTAGTGGTCTTAATGGTTTTCACACCGGCTTACATCGAATTAGCCTTTGAAAGATGAATAAAGTATTTCTGAACTGAACTGGATCGAAGATCACAGTATCTACTGTATTTAGTTACATACTGTGGTGGTGAACAATGGTACCTGAGAAGATGCAGTCAAGTGATTGCTGTAAAATGGAAAGACTAAGATCTCTCACAGCCCAGACAAACAGCGCCTTATCAAGAAAACTGAACAGCAGGAAAAATGCATGTTGCATGATTTATATGAGACAAAAGAAGAAAAAAAAAACATATTTGCACTATGCACTGAAACAAATGAGGTTTCACTCTATATCGGGAAAATCAATACAATAACAGGCTCTGTGCGCTACGCACCATGTGCATGCTTAATAAGTACTACCCTCCTGCACTGTTACGCTGAGGATACAGCCTGCAAAGTTACATATTATAATATCAAGAACGTTTTTTTTTTTTTTTTTTTTTGCTCTTTCTAAACTCCAATCTCAAGCCTCTCATTTGGGATTTGGTTTGAAGAGTGGGGTGTTAAGTACTAAAACCACAGTTCAGAAGAGGCTTATGTTAAAAGAGTCATCCGGAGACACTTACCGACCGCCTTTAAAAGAGGGGAGAGACAGAGAACTGTGATGGTATCACCTCCCATAACTCCTGTACACCCCCCAACTCCATCCCCACCTGTCGTCAACTCTCACACACCTGTCATAGACTTATACAAATACTTAGCTCCTGCTATCCAGGCAGGCAAACACCTCAGAGGTAAGACTGTGAGTCGGCAGGTGAGTAGATGTATTTGAAAAGAGATGGAAAGCCTGAGACGGGAAGACAATCAGTGAGCAGCTCTATGGCAGAGAAAGAAAGTACGTCAATGATAGAAAGAGAGATGGGGATAGAAAAGTGCGATTGGGTTGAAAAGCTGTAATATCCTCTGAGCATTCTCCTATCAGTGGGGCGACAAAGCGGTGTGAAGCCCAGGCATTAGCCTTCCATCTATTCCGGTTTCGCTCACTCTTCCACTCATTCTCCCCCTGCATACCTCCTCTACCTGCCGCCATCTATTTTAAGCCATTTCTTAAACACAGCATGTCAAACAAGACTGAAATCCCTACTAATACTAGTTACCCCTGAAACACTGATCTTACTGTTTGGCTTTTAGCTTAGACAAGTTCTTGCCCCCCCCCTTTCTGCAGAAAAAAGTTAAGGAGGAAAAAAAAGTGTTTTGACGTAGCCTTTACATTTTGAGCTCATTAAATCCTGGGATCTGTCTCACTTCTACCTGAATTTTTTTTTTTTATTCTGTGAGATAAGCCAAATTAATATGAACTCGCCAGGGCCGGTTTTTAAATGCTTTGTGTTATCCAAAGCCCTGCGCTCCATCTCTCTCTCGCTCACATTCTTTCAAAGTTATCATGGGGCCCATGATAGCCTTTAAACAAGCAAGGTGAAGTGCTTTAATTAAAACTAGCAGCGTTCCATGGGAAAAAGGAAAGGGAACTGAAGAGGGGGATGACTTCATAATTTATCATACCAAAGGGCTTTCCCAATGGTGGCTAAAGGAAGAGGAAAAGTAGCTAACCATCTCTTAAGTAGAGGCATAAAAGAGGCCGCTTTAAAGAGATGCAGGGCTTCCCGTGCATAGTGTACACACCTTGGAGACAACAATGAAAGCCTTTTGATGTACAGCTACTCACAGGACACAATATATTTTTCGTACAGAATGCTCTCATATGACTACTCTCATTCTTAGAAGTAGTGACACAAAATCATGATTCTAAATGACTCTGTGCTTTTTCTAATGTTAAGTGCAATGGGGCACTTAACATCAGGGAGAAACCTCTATTCAAGCCATATAAATCAATCTGAGTTATATTGCTAAAAAGTTTATGCAATATAGCTTCAGCTTTCATTGCTTCTATAACGGACATTTACATACTCTCTACACAAACATGCATGATAGCAGCATGGCCACGCACATCCAGTAGACCCACAAACTCTCTCTCACACACTCATAAGAAATCTATTGACTGTATTTCTCCTTGCCAAGGATTTTTTTTTTCCTGAGTCAAAGATAATACAATTCCTTTATTTTCTTATTTCCTTACAATACATCTTTCAGTTCTGCCTTTTGCATGCATGAAATTCATTTTCTAATGGAAATATTTGTTTTGTAAATCAAATATGTATTATGCACAGAATGCAAAGCACAAATTAAATTATGTTAATGAAATGAAAGAGATATGAAATGCATATTTCATGGACAAAACATAACCCTGCCGAACAGCCATTTCTTGATAAAATCTTTAAACACAATCTCATTCGAAGAAAGACATATTGCCATGGCAGATAGCACCTCATTAAAATGGTCTCCTTTAATATCAGTGCTTAGTATATATGGGATTGTAAATAACCACTGGGGAAGAGGAACCAATAATGAAATACTGTCTTTAATAGCTTGCCATTGATGTCAGCATAAAAAGTCTACTAGAGGAATATTGGAAATTGGGTGTGCACACACATACAGTCAAAAGCTGTAAATGATTGCATATTTAAATAGAGCTGACTAAGGAAAAGATGATATAGATATTAGTAATAGGCAGAAAATTATGCTGACCTTACATAATTCCACAAAAAAAGCCCAGACTGTTTTAAATTTTATATTGGTTACACTTAATGAATAATAGATTCTGTAGCTGTTGTTGTGCAGTCCATGATGTTAATAAAAGCCTAAGAATAGGAGCAGTGCTCTGCCCGGCCGACTAGCAAATGAACTAGACTGGCTTTTCAGCAGAAATAAATACAGCAATAAATACAAAAGGAATGGGACAGGGTGGTGTGGAGTTGGGGGTGAGGGCAAAGAAAACGAGAGAAGAGCAAAGATACAGTAAAAGATACATGGAGAAAGGTGTAAACAGGGAAATATGGAGAAGCAGGCAGGAACGAACAGTCGAAAACTGTGTGGACTTTGCTGCAGCACAGTGAAGGTCATATGAGCCTTAGCACTGCACATGACCTGTAGTTCACACAGTTTTAAAAAGAGTGAACACTTTAGGAAATGTACTTCTTTGCTTTCATGCAGAGTTAGACGAGAAGGTCAATATCAATCTTGCACCTGTGTTAAGTATGAACCTAAAGCCAGTTTAGCTTAGCTTGCAAAGCCTAACTGGCTACCACAGCTGTGTACAAAGGTATTTTGTTTACCAGCACTTCTAAATAATATTAGCAGTCTAGTAAATGTCACTTCAATTTATGCACAAAATTCAAATACTGAATTTTGTCTCCCATCATTTACAGTCCTTCAACTTCAGTGACCACATATTGCGCCCACCTTTTCATATGAAACAATGTTTTACTTTAAAATATACTGAGTCTCAGAGTGTACTCTTTGGGCTACTGCAAGGCTTTCAATGGGAAATATCTTCTGTAAGTATTGGGTTTCATTGACAATACCGTAACACTCTACTGAACAACAACAGTGAATTACTAAACAAAAATAAATATTTCTTTTTAACAAAAAAGAGTCAGCATAAAATGGGTCTGTTTATTTACTGATGACATTTCAATCCTGAGACCCTAATAGACAGAGGCTTAAAAGTCTTTATTTGACTTAGTTATGACATGGATGATCATTAATCATCCACTAAAAATGTATAGACATTAAAATAATTATTGCAATACTTTTAGCTATTATGTGACTAAATTATTTAGTACATCCTGAAGTTAGGTTAAGTTAGTGGAAGTTAGGCTAAAGAAGGCAGCCAATTGCTGATTGTTTAGAAGTTTTCTGAAACACATGGACTATAATACGGCTGTAACTAACGAGTTCTAACACGACAAAATTTTCCTCAGCCACAGATGATTTCAAACTGCCACTGTTTACTGAGCTACCAATGCAAACCCCATGGCTATCACTGCAACTTTTTTTTCCAGGGAAATGAATTTTGAAAATATTTGCAAAACAAAAAAAAATAGTACCACCAAAGACTATCTTCACAATTTGACATGTATGGGTTGTTTTTCCATAGTCTAGAGCAGTATATGTTAAAAGATGTCAAGTACATTTCTATACAGTAATAAAAACACATTTCTTGAACATATTCCACAAAATACACCATTCTGCTTATTTTATTACTAAGAGTTAAACTGATGCTAACCAACGGATCAACTATTATAAAAAAGAAAGGCTCCAAAAAGGCTCAAAATACTGTTTTCATACCTAACGAAGAATAAAAACATGCAAGAAATACTAACTTGAACTTCTGTGATTGCCTTGAACATTACCAGGTTTGTGCCTCCATAGGTTTGTTACAGTATGTCTGACAGGAAATGACAAAGTGTTACCTTTCAAAACACACCAAGAACATGAAGGTAAGACTATGTTTTCAGGCTTGTGCATAAAAAGGGGTGCATGTGAACGGGCTATGGTTGACTGCATGTACCTAAGCAGCTGGGAATGATTCAGGGCAGAGCTAGATGTTGGAGAGGGGGCATTGGCACACTGTTGGCACTTGGCGGAGTCTCCTGGAACCTTTGGAAATTTAACCCAATAGTGAATCAGTTAATACGCTATAGTGACTGGGCTGTGAAACTCTCCCTAATGGATGACCTCATGATGCTTCTCATGAAAGGCAAGATGAGCGACCTTTATTGGTGATGCAGAAAATTACTTCATTGTCACATAAAGCTGCAATGCATCTATGAACTGCCCAAGACACGGCACATGACAGGAATTACTTAAATCTTGTACAACACAGACAAAACAAGCAAACAGAACGAGGGAGGACAGCGAATTGTATAGTAACAAGCTAACAGTAGATAGCCAATGTTGAGCTAAAACAAGTGTCAACTGACCTGTCCTGGTGCATTTCGAGGTGCCTGACAAAATTAGATGTGGTTGTTCCAGTGTCTTTTATTTTTATATTGCACACCTTGTATGTTGCTGTTTGTTTGTTTAGGCTTTGAATGAAGTCATAATAACCAAATTTGATAACATGTCGGGATATTCACTATATTCACAACTCTAATCCAATTTACTGCAGTTTACAGTCACCAGTGGCAAGGCTCACCACAAATGGGTTATGCTGACTAACAACAGACGCAGCAATAGGCTTTTGCTGTGTCTGACTAGACACAGGTAGGCTGACTAGAGTGATAAGTGGTCTACCTATTGGTGGGGCTGGAATGGCTGAAACAAGAGATCATTGAGCAGCTTGAGTCCCAATGGTTAAGAAAGGCTGTAAGAACACAGAAGTGGGCTGCAGCATGCAGCTTGGATGGTAGTAAGTCACTGATGATGTGACAGAGGCTGAAACACAGCCACAAGCAGGCAAGAAGGAAGCAATACTGCTGGAGCGGATGCATCTGGAATTGAAGTGGACATGGAGTAGCCTATGCTCAGTGGGATACTAAGGCTGCTTGATTTGCCAGTTTGTGGAGGTGGGAGAGAGGGAGATCTCGAGTTGGACAGATCACAAAAAGAAACTTTTTTTAAAAAAGCCATTTGCATTGATATCACACTGAAATAATGTTTGATAGCGGGAGTGAAAGGAACAGTACTTTGACAGCCATGAGATGATTTGCTGCTAAAGGTTGTGGCAAAATCTCACTATTTCTGTGTATTGTATGTCTGTGTATTTACTATCAATGTAGATCCCTATAAAGCTAGTCATAATGGCCATTCTAGGGAGCATCTTTCCATACCTGCCAACTCAGAAGCTGTGAAAAAGGTGATGAACTAAGCCCCATGTAGATGAGTCTGGTAGTATGATTTGAATACGTAAAGGAAGCATTCTGGTGTACTCTGAGAAAAAAATACAGGGAAAAGCTATTTGCTTCATAAAGATAAAGAAGCACATTTATTAACTGAGGTTCCCATCTTAAACTGAAACTGAACTCAAAACTGGTCTAGTGGGGAGCTGTGGCTGGTGAGCAAAAACAAACTCATTATTTTAATCCTTTGCCCTGAACCAGCCTTTCAAGAGCCTGTTTCCTCTGCTCTGCCATGTGCCTCTTTCAGGCCACACTTTCTTGTTCCACCAATTCTCAGCAGCACTGGTGGATGGTTGGCAGCCAAACTCCACCCTCCTCTAATAAAGTTAAACATGTTGGAAAAGGTGGTGTTGGAGAAACGGATCACAACACACTTTGGCACGTTAAGTTACACAGCACATTATATTAACAGATTACAGATAATATAATTACAGATTATATTAACAGATAACAAGACTAAAGGCCTTTACACACCCGGAACACAAAAATGCAAAAAATTCAGAGGCGAATTAAATGCACCACAGATACTGAATCAAACACGACGAGAATATGCAACCACGGCTTCTAAAAAGTCGCACTAGAAAAAATGGATTCCTCATCAAGCGATAATGACCTTGTGCAGATTTTACTAAAAAAAAGCATAAAAAAATAAAATGTGGGGTGCACACAACGCACAAGAACAGTCGCTAGATTGCACCCAATCACACTCATCATGTAGTGTATAATGCCAATAACTAGTATGTTTTAGCAGGATAGTAACAGAAAATGTGCTGTCCATATTCTGTCATGATTCTCAGATAAATGGCAATAAAGTGTAACATTATGCTTTACATTGCTCATTATTATATACTGTTTGTGATATAAATTGTTGTAACGTTATGACGGTAGATGACTACAGTATGAAAACAAAAACTTGTTGGTAAGCGGTTTCACGTAGTCACTAGTCAGTAGGATGTAAACAGACTGCTGTCATAACAAAGCCCTACAGCTATATTTTTCCATATACTGTCCCAATACTCGTCGCCTTTGTAAGAACCCTGTTAGCTGAAACAAAGTTAATAAGACGGGTAAGAATAGGTTGAATGTTTTTAGTTAAAGAAAGTTAATAAGACGATCTGCCAGGTTAAATGTTTTTAAGTGACGTTCCAACAAGCTGCATTATGATTGGTTAGGGGTGTTCCTGTCACAGCGAAAAGTTGGTAAAATTGATCTTGGGGCAAAAAAAACAAATGCCACTTTTTTTGCACAGAAAACTCTGTTGTTGATGTGAAATGGTCTATTGACAAGTTATTGGTTTGAAAAATATTATTGATGTGTGAAAAAAATCACTTCAGCCCTTCATCCCCAAACTACCACTAAAGTCCAAAAAACAAAAAGTCTTCAGATCCACATGCTTCACGTGAATAACATATCATTCAAAAGGGGCAATTTTTGCTGTAAAGTGATTAGTTTGCATGTATGATCTTTCAGTCAGACTCAAGCAATCATTTGAGGTGATTGAAGACTGTTTGCACTGATACATACCATTGTCAGAGTTCTTGTTTCCCCCAATTTTTACAATGCAGGTGGTGAGTGCAAAGTTAGCATAACCTGTAGCACCAAAATAACCACATTAATGGGAAAAATGGCATATTGAAATGCACTAAATTGACAAAATATTGAACTTAAAACATCAAATTTTAACATTTTACAAACCCCAGAATTTCTACAGAACAAGATCCTTTGTGTATCTTACTCCAGATTGGAATATTTCATCAGAAACTTTGTGTAACTTACAAGCTTTTAAATCCTTTCTCAAATTTCAACGAGCCCCATTTTATTTTGTTTTGTACATGTCTAGATCTAGTAGTAACCTACCTAAGCAAACACTCCTTGTTGTAAAAACAGTATCTTGGCAGTGTCAAAGTAGTACAGGATGAAATATCAACCATGGTGAGCAAAAATCACTGTGTAGCCTATCTTTGACCTGTGCGTCCTCTTAACACTAACCATTGTGCTTTTCCTTCTTCCTCTTTTCCTCCATACTGGATATGGGAAACTTGGTAGATATAGACAAAGGGCATATTGTGATGAGTTGACACATTGTTTCTGAGTGGAGGACGAGAGAAAGGAACAATGGCACAATGAATCCCTATTTTCTCAATGCTTAAAAAGACCTAGGAAAAGGAAAGTTCTGGGGAAAAAAGACGTTCAAATTTAAAAATGGGACACTGCATATAGGCAATTAACACCATTCTTCTACTTTCCTTTGAATCCTTGAAGAAAACACTGTTGAAGAAAGATACCAATGGTAAATTTGGTGGTAGAGAGAGGTGACCTTGTTAGGTAATTAACATCTTATTCTGAGTTTAATTAGACAAACTAAATCAATTCAACCTAACTATGAAAAGAGGGCACCTCTGAAAACAGGAAAGGGAGAAGGAAGGTAGATTCTGTTTTAATTGTATGAAAGCATTAAAAATGCACCTGTTCTCCGGCAAATTGCCTCACTCATGGAAATCCACAGGGAGATGCAGCCCCTATTCAAAATAGCATCAAGTTGTTAAGATAGCTATTTATGTGCTGGGGTACATGGAAGAGGAAAACAGAAGAGGGGGGAGGAAATCCAAATTATGTTCCTTGTTGTTCACAGTCCCCCTTGTTAGGAATTCTAAACAATGCCTTAGAAACTTTTTAGATTTAGTGCTGTGTGTCTCTGTTGGCTTGTCTTCACCAGCCAAACCCTGTCTTAACCCCCTTTGGTGTGCAGTGAACAGATTCAACCTCCCCACAAAAATTTCCTTTATGTTTTCATCCCCCCTCTTCTCAACCTTTCTTCTCTCACTCATCTCTTCTTTTGAATCCCTGAGCTACTGCTTTATTTGCATCTGGTCCAAAAATAAAATTAAAAGAGCCTGGTTTTTCATCGGCGTGTGTTGAATGACAGGCCACTGACAGGAGACTCTGTATGAATCATAGATTCATCAAAAATTTAATTGAGATAGTGTCAAGAGGTCATGAAGCTAACATAGCAGGGAAGTGCTGGCATCGTAACCATGATTGATAGTATGACAGTGACCGCCTGACACCGCATGGGCACTTCCACATGTGTGCGTGACATGTGTCGTGTAGTGGATGCTCTCAGCAACCACCATAGCTGACTGTTGAATTTACTGGTTAGTCCATCTCTTACGTTCCTACCTGTACAGGTCTGAATGCAGTTATATTTTATGAATTTGTTTTTTGTGTATTGATTTTATGTTTTATTCTTAAATTGGGCAGTAGCGACAATGAACCTGCATACTTTTCACAGAAATTGCTCAAAATGCTGTAAATAAATTTATCAAGAGCCTTAGATTATCAGGACTGGCAATAAACATTGGTGGAGTGCTTTTATGACAAATCTTAGGTATTAGATGTAGTGATATGATTTCAGTATTGTGCGTTTATAATGTTGAGGAGGTACTCATAAGAGATACTTTTAAAAGAAGCAGAACAAAAAAACCACAGGCCATAATGTCTGAATATTTAATCTCTAGTATGTCCCAAGCTCGGATAACGCTGATTTCCCACAGCACAGAATAAAAGCATTACTTCTTTCAAACCCTGAAATTTTTGTAATGCTGGCGTCCCGGAAAAAATGTTAAATCTCAAGTTCAAGTTAGGATGAGATCATCAGGTCTATTTTCTATGTTTTTAAAAAGTTTTAGAGCCACAGAACTGTTTTCACAGGCTGTGTAGTGCTTCTCTTGACAAGAACACTGAACCTGATTTGCAAAATTGGTGATGTAGTGCATCTAACAGTTCTTTTCTGGAACCTTAAACCATCTCTCTTTTTTTGTAAAAACACCTTCCCTCTAACTAATTTAGGTGCCGTCCTATTTGTCATCTTTTCTCCCTCTTTAGTCTAACAAGCTGTCATATTCTGTTTTTTCCTGTCTTCTGATTTTTTTCACAGATGTATGGTTCATTTTCCTGCTGCCTGCAAGAGATGTCCTTTAAATAAGGTTTCATGGATATTTGAAGGTGTGGTTTCACCAAAAAGCATCAGTTCTACCTGTCTATTATTTGAACTAAAATATGTAAGACATGAGCTGGATCTTTTACCACAGGACTCTCTTCAGTTGGTGATTTGCACTGAAGCACTGATTTGGTGTATAACGGTAGCTTCCTCCTAGTTTTATCTGCATGACCCTACCTTCGTATCTATGCATCTTGAACAAAGTATGTTTGAGCATGTCTCCATTACTCTACAAAGGCAGTGTGTTATCACAGAGCTTACTTTGCTGTTTGCACTCAGCTTGATACAACTGGATAAAGAAGAAAGAACCTGTTTTTTACTCTGCTGAATTCAGATAAGGACAAATGCGCTAGCTAAGCAAACAAACAGCAGATGCAGGGCACACATTGCTGCTCTATGGTGAAAACAAGTACCTGCTGAAGTGGGAAGGCCTGCTGATGGTTGGAGCAGGGTGCTGGTCTCCCACAGCCAAACCACATGCAGCAGGTACTAAGCATGCACTCACACAACTGTAATTGCCCACAATTGATGCTCCCTCACCTCCTGGCCCTCTCAAGCACAGCCTTTTCTCTGCTTTTCAAAAAAAAGGGACGAGCACAAAGCTAAGAGAGAGCTGGGGAAGAGTCAGAGTGAGACAGAGAAAAAGAAAAAGAGAGAAACAAAGAATGGCAAGGCCACCATGAAAAGACAGCCACTGAACAAAACCACTCCACCTTGCATGAGACGAGCTCCGATTGGCAATGCTTCATCCAGCCTCAATTATACAGACTAATTAGAGTTTCACAATTTTCTTGTTTGAAGTATAAAGAAACGACAATGGAGGTCATGTGAACAGCTCTAATGCAGACTGTGATGGCATAAAAAATCCAAGACCTTAATCCAACACTACCATGTGTCCCCTACGATAACATAGAAGACAGTGTAAAGAACAGAAGACGATATAGTGGCAAAAAAAAAAAACTCTTGTCCTGACTCTTTTCCTTCCTTCATCCATGATTTTTTCCCTCTTTTTTATTTCCAGCCTGTTTTTTTTTTTTAATTTTATGCCATCTGGCCCTCTCATCTTCCACCGTAAAAAAAAAAAGAAAACTAATTCATGTTCCGAGTCATTCGCATGATGAATAGTGCAGGTCCAGGTGCTACTGGTGTAAAAAAGGAAAGAGAACGGGAAAGAGGGAGGGATGGTGAGAAAGGGACAGAGATAGATAGAAAGAGAGAGACAGTCAGAGAAAAGCAAAATTACATAGGTATACTAATTATGCATGTAAGCCACTATAAACAAGGCATCTTTTAATTCATAGTATCACATTTTCAAATCTATGTCACATGTCCAGATATACATTGGGAAAACTGGTCTCTGTCCTCTTATCCATACCAGTCATGAGGGTAGTCTTTAAAATGTAAAATATGGGGAACAAAAATATTGATGTCTCCAGAATGAAAATGAATGTAGGCATGCTATGAACAAAGATAAAGCTAATAAAAATAGCACATACTGTAAATCATACTTTATATCAGATTGGTAAATCTTAAATTGAGAAATTAAGAAACTGTAGTGAATAATATAAAAAAATAAGTTATATGTAATTAATAATATAAAAACTGATTACTCTTATCATATCTTGATTACTACTCCATGGTTTGGCCTAATGCAGATTAGGAAATTGCAAACAGCTCAGAACAAAGCAGCAAACTGTGACATTAAATGTATGTTGGCTTGAAGTCAAAGATGTACTATGGAATTACTTAGTTATATTAGAAATATTTCTTTTACTAAGTTTCAAGAAATGTTATACAAACAACTTATTTTTAGTACTGAAAACTGTGGCCAGACAGTAGGGGGAAATTTATATTGACAAAACCATGAACAAATGCATTGAAAAAATATGGCACTGCCATGAAACTCTTTCCCTGTACATGTGTGTAATCATCTTGTTTCTTCAGGAAACAAAAACAGCCTCTCCTGACATAATCCTCCTCCTCATTTTATACTTTTATATCATATAGTGCCAGATTATATTGTATGTCCAGGCATAATATCAGTTCATCTACTGTATGTGTTAAACTGCTTCATTGGTTACATTGGGGAAATACTTTTGTGCATTATCGACATATAAGGTGTTTACTAATGTTATACTGTTCACCTGTAAAGTTGCATATTATAAGAGCTGTGTTGTGTCACATGGTGTGTTTGAAATTGAATTCTTGTGAGCTAATGGGGTTTATGACGGGACCCCCAAAAGTGAAATCCTGAGGGCATCAATGTGGATGTCCAGACCAAATTTTATGACAAACAAATGCCCACAAGGGAAAACTGCACTGCTAATGTGAGTTTAAGTATCAGATAATGGTAATAGTTAATTATCTAATAAACACAATGAATAACTTAAAAGGACATGGTGTTTTGCTAAATGCTGACAGTGTCTTCTTAAACTAGGTACATGACATAACACCTGCAGTCAACCTACTCAAGACTACCAGGCTACCTTGATTTGGCTAACATATACTGCTTGTGTAATTTTGCATAGAAAAAAGCGTGAAAAATATGTCCTAAACTTTTCATTTAATTTATTTAATTATATAAAGACAGCATACATTAACCAACCAACTGACTAATATCATTCCGTTCTTACTCTCCCCCTCCCTCCCTCTCTCTCATACTTCTGCTAAAAAGTTTTCTAGTGAAGAGATTTTAGTCAGCATAATGGTCCAGGCACGATCTTCTTCACAAAGACATTCTAAGAGGTTATGGAATTAGTAAAATGAATAGCTTTGAGAAGGTGAATGGTCATGTATGGCAAATGTACTGTATATGTGTCTGGTGTGCAAATGTGTTTGCATAGAACTTTTATTGTGCCTGCAAAGTTGCATGTATGTCTGTTTGGCACTTCATTATGATGCATATATGATCTTTCAGTTACCCTGTGACACAAAACAGTTATAAAGCTTCAGGAGTGTCATTTATTGGGGCTGCAGGAAGTTTGTGGAATTGTTCCTTTGTTTGTCTGCTATCCTTTCCTCTTCTTTCTGTGTCATTATGAATTGCAAAAAAAATGTTTCTTTTCAGACTACAAGAAACCGCTCTTGGTTGATGACTTTGCAACCTTCTGTACTAAGAAGGTCATGGCCACTGGTAGCCAGTTCACAAAATTATGCAACCACAATGCATCTCATATGAGGGCACATTGTTTAGTGCACTCTTGGATTTCTAGAGTAATTTTCAATTAATCACAGTCAATCATTCAATGTATAATCAATCACAAAAGCAATCAATAGCTTTTACTGACAGAAAAATCCACGATCCCACCCTCAAATTGTCAAACCACCCCACATGTTATGTCACGCTCAAGCTGTCATTCAAGTACAGAGAGCGACCAAGGGAAACCCACATGGTGTGCAAGGACAACTATCATATGGAGAAGGGAAAACAGTTGAGGAGGAAAAAAAAAAAAAAACACAGTTTGAGCACGATATTATGACAAACATATCTGCAGCTATTCTTCCTGTGCATGCAAATTTCAAATATGTGGTTGCAAGTGAGATATTTACACTCGCAAACTGTTAAGAAGTGCACGTCTATATTTTTCACATTGTGTTTTTGCACCCTCTAATTATGACAATGTAATGCCATAGTCATACCTCATAGATCATTCTAAGTAACATGGCAAGGATTACAGTCACTTTCTATCTGCTGGTTTACCACAAGGATTTGTGTTTGGTACCTCTAGTCCTCTCAGTATACATCATCTTTCCTGGTCAGATTATCCACTCACTATATGCTGATGATACCTAGCTCTATCTGTCCTTCCTGCCAGACAGCCAAGCTGCCTCAATGGGAATCCCATCCTGCCTCTCTGACATCTCAAAATAGATAATGAAATGCCACCTTCACCTTCTAAGACTGATGATCAGCATTACATTAGTATCCAGATCAGCACTGCCTTAGTCACCAAAAGATCAGCTTGAAATCTGGGCATTGTGATTTCAAATTATGTTTACTGAGAATGTTGTCTTGTTACTTCACACTAGTGTAGTGTACATCATGTCCTAAATGGACACATAATATAAGATGAGATAAACTTTATAAATCTTTCTACAGGCACTAGTCATTGCTAAATTGACTACAACACATTCTGGCCTGCATAGTTAAAACCTGTGCAAATGGGGGGAAATGCAGCAGCATGATTAGTCAACCAAGACATCTCATGTTAATCAACTTTTCATTTTATTATACTGTTGCTGTTCGCAACTTTAAATGAGCCAAGGAGTTTGCAATAGTTGCAACAGTTCTTCAGGCAGACTTGCTCAAAACCCAGTTGAGTAAACTAGTAGTTACACAGATTCATAAATAATTATTCTTTAGGTTTGTTAAAATCATAAAGGTGTAAATTTCTAAGACGCACTATAGGAGATTCTGATTTATATCCAAAAAGTAAACCCCAACAATAAACTTCACTTTATTAGAAAGCCAGATGAAAGAAGAGGGACATGCTAGTTATTTATCTACAGTTAAGAAAAACACCAACAGAAAAAAAATACTGATGATCATGGATAAACCTAAGAAAGCTGTAAAACATGTGACAGTTTATTCTGTTTATCAGGCTTTGGACTAGTTAAAAGGCAATTACAAATACTAAGAGTGCAAGTGGGCCCAAGATGGCATAATGTTATTTTAGGGGTTGCAAGTCAAAGAGGTTAAGAAATAATCTTACTGTCATGTTTGGATTGATTACAGGAGTATAATGCACAATTCCACTTGGTCTTTGTCAAATAAACAATGTAAAAACAGGGTCAACCTCACCAATCTTTAGGGTTACTTTTTGTTAAAATCCAGCGGCACCACTGAGATGGGTTAAACCATATGAGGATGAGGGGTGTAAATTCCAAGAAATATTGCCATTGAAATGCAGCTCACTCACAGGTAGATCCTTAAACGCAGTTCCAAGTTATTTGGTCAAGAAGGAAACCTTAACATTTTCACAATATGAAAAATCCAATATCATGTATAATTCTAAACATCCATGACTCCACACTTCCTGCTAACATCACACTGTGTGCCATTATCCCACAACAATAGCTGGCTCTGTACCACCTGAATATTCTGGTCAATAAACCACAGAGACTGTGGAGCTGCGATAGAGATGCCAAGGCTAGCTGTGGCCGTAATGAACTCTTAAGACCAGGAAGTACTGGCTATGTGTGTGTACGTTTGTGTGCGTGTGTGTTGGACCATGTAATAGCATGAGTTTGTATATGAATGTAAGCACATGTATATTTGTCAGTGCAAGAGTATAGACACATGTACATTTACGGTTGTTTTATAAGCGTGCAAGTCTGACACTGTGTGTCTGTCTGTGTATGTGTGTGTGTGATCGAGCCCAGTAGCTCATCAGTGTCAGGGCTGAAAAGGTTGTGGGATGAATGAGAGCAGAGAATCAAAGAGAGATTACACGTCTGACCATGTATCATCCTCGATATATTGAACGCAGCCTTTGTGGAGATGGGGGCCGCTTATAAAAAGTGGCATTGTACAGCGGCTGAAAGAGCGTGTGGGCTCAACTCCATGACTAATCTGTCCCCCCGCATTATTTTATTCAATCTTCCCCCGACTTTATGTCTTCGACATTTTTGCTACACTCAGTATCTTTGAGTTGAATGGACAATTTTAAAGATTTTTAAAAGGCGTTTGCTCGGGCCCGTACGCTGAGAGAACAAAAAAAGAGACTCTCTTTGTTTCAGTGCATAATTTATGACTAAAAATGGTCCTCTGACTAATTCTAGCGGGCAGGGCAAATTCTTGAGCACATTCTTTTTAGACTCAATATTGAAAAGAGTGTTGAATTTCTAAAGGGAAACATTTGATAATGCATAAAAGGATTCCCTTTCTCTTTCTTGCTTCTATAACCCACTTCACCCTACGAACTCACTTAGATGAAAAAAAAAAAGAAAACACTTATATTCACCAGCACGTTACCACACGCATATGAACATAGATTCACTGGTACAATTTACTCTCTTCCTCTTACTGTACACTGCTTAATCCTAAATGGAAAAGAATGTCACATACCGATGTGACTCTGAATGACAAAACCCACCGTTGTCACAACATAGAATTGTACACAACATGAGAAAATTTAGTTGATATGAGCACTTGGAAAGCAGCCTCCTAAAGTATATCTACCCCATGCCACTTACTATCCTTGCTCTAAGACTACCTGTGAATAATCTATCCCTCCTGCTTATCCTGTAGAGGATCACAGGGGGACAGGAGCCAATCCCTGCTGACCCTGGGCAAAAGATGGGGGACATCCTGGACAAACTGCCAGCCTATTACAAGGCTGACAGATACAGATCAACATTCACACTCACTTTTATACATTCAAGCAATTTACAGTCACCAATTGATCCAACTCACATGTGTCTAGACCATGGGAGGATGCTGGAGTATGAAAAGAAAACCCATACAGACACAGGGACAACATGCAAACTCCAGACAGAAAATCCTCAGTAGGTCAGGAGGTCCAAACTGATCACACAGCTTATTACATATACAACTGCTGTAACACCAAAATGCATGGCAGTGACATATAATTGCAACTGGCAAAGAAAAGAGTCATGGAGGAGAGCAGTCACGGAAAAAAATGGGACAAAAATTAATCTATGGCCTTGTGGGTCCTGACTGCTTTGCCTGACCATGTTCTACTCCCAGCCAACCTCCCTTTCCTGATGCCATATGTGTGTATCACGCTTATCGACATAAACCAAATTTTCAAACCACTGCTGGGGAAAAATGGGATTAAAGTGGGTTCACTAAAACTAAAGAATGCTACTATGGAAAATATATCACCTTAACAGGAGAATGATGCAACTTTTAAAAGGCATAAATACACATTTTACAATTTAAAATCATAAGCAAAAAAACACATCCTTATTTGGTCCAATACAATATGGGGATTTTTACTGCTACAGCTCTACCTGGTTTAGTATAGCCAATAGATTATCATAGCTAATAGTCGTTAATGTTAGTCTTTCTGACATTATTCAGTGACTTTATAAATGTCAGTGAAATACCATTCAAACAAAACAAACACCCACTTCAAAAGAGGGAAGGTCTGTTAAGAATTGACTGGCATCAGGTTTAAACTGTTACTGCTATAATAATATAAATCTTAATTCCATTCTATGTGGTCAAAGTTGAAAAAAAGAAATTAAATTTCCAAAATTAGATTCAATTTGTTTGGTTTTTTTTTCATAGTGTTAGCTCAGGCATCTCACTGAATTTGAAGCAGTTGCCTCCCACCACTGCAGAATCCTCATCATTTGCTACATTTTTGATCATTTTGATTTAGATACATGCTCATTTGTGTGTTTAAGGAGAATTAGTTCTCTGCTCAGATTCAAACATCTTAAGCAGCAGAACGTTTTTGTCCATTTTAACTATATAGTCGTCTATCTTAAATGGTCAATTCCTTGACCGTACAATACTCTGCTGAGTTTCTGACTAAATTAGAAGAGCAATGTTTCAGCCAGTGAGCCATCACTTTGTTTGTACCGCATTGTAATGCATATTCCTGCCACTAGTTTCATACTACTTCACTGACCAACTGTAGGTGCACAGAAGAATTACAGTGCACTGACTAAAGTAATGAAGAAGGAGACTAAAGAACTAGTAAACATGGATGTAAAAAGGAATTGTATATAAAATATTTAAATAAACTGAGTTTAAAAGAAGGAAACACATTTGAAATGTTAGAGCTTTAGGATACACACTGCATATTAGTAAGGAAAACGGTTTATAAACAACTAGTAACATTGTTTTCAAGAACACCAAAGGACACTAGTTACGAATCAGTCTATACTACCTGTCCAGTGACAAAAATCACTTGAAATTAGTTACTAACTGGCGAAAGAAAGATGAGCAGCCACTGAACTAGATATTATTGGTAGGAGTTGGTAGAGACCAAAACATAACTACAAGGAGAGTAAAACAGTAAAACATGACTGCAAATGAATACTTACCAGCTTATGTTACATTCAAGTATGCAAATCTTGCATATAAGATGGCACACCTTCATCTTTAAAATGCTCCAATGGTGTTCCACGTAATTCAAGGCAGGGGACATACTTGGCGAGATCACTTCTTGCTTCTTTAAAAATTCTGTGTGAGTTTTGCAGTGTTTGAAATCATCGTCATATAGTCATACTTCAGGATTCTCCTGACAAGCTTCTAGTCATCTTTTCATTCAGTATCTGGTTAGACAAACTTGCACTCATAAGTCTACAGCAGTCATGACACCTACGCCTTTTGCAGTCATGCAGCTCTATATCAGCACACTCACACTTCCTTCCTTCCTTCCTCCAGTCTTTATGGAAGTCCCGAGTAAATATGCTGGAATAACATGACCCAAACTCATTTAATTCGGTGTCATTCAGTGTTGCAGTTTTGTGCCATTTTTGTTGTTCTTTTTGGACACTGACTTCATTCAATGGCCTTTGCATTGATCTGATCAGTCACTAAAAGACCAATTTCCAAACAAAAAGACTTCAGTGGGCAGCTTGTATTCATTGAAGACAAAAGAAATTCTCAAATTTATCAACATATCTGACAGAAGGAATAACACCCATAAATGCTACATCAAGCATATTTCCCTGTTTTACTACATTACCACAGAGATTGTGTTTTGGATCTGAACTCTCTCAAAACACAGGTGACCTACACTCAGTACTATCCCTGAACACCTCCTGTGTAAACATACACAGAGCACTGGAGCTACTGCTCTGCTAATGCGCTGCTCACATTATGCCATCTGTGTAGACAAAGTGTTACAGGAAAATATCCGGGAGGCTGTCCATCAGCTGAGGCTCAGCAGACGTTGGGTGAAGCAGCAGGACAACAACTGTAGTCATCAAAGTACAGCGATTACAGAATGACTTCAAACTGAGAAAATCCACGTTTTGAAGTGGACCAGTCAGAGGTAAGAATTCAATCCAAAAGAGATGCTCTGGAATTTGAGCAGTCTGAACTGAAACAACTGTATGACGAAAAATGGCCCAAAATTCTTTCTGAACATTGTACAGGTTAGTTCCACAGCTGCCACAAGTATTTGTTTGAGGTTACTTCTGCCAAAGGTGAGGTTCAACCAGTTATTAAAACCAAGGACTCTGCCATGAAAGTTTAATGGATGTGCTCAAAGATTTAAGATTTGCTTATGTTATTAACATAAGCAAACTGTTTTATCTAAACATGTGACAGTAGAAGTAGTAGAAGATCAGATCATATTTTATGAACAATTAATAAAAAAAACAGGTCATTTGAAAAAGTTCACTTTTTTCTTGTCAATAAAAGTTACTGTTTTCACATAAAAATCTATTTCCAAGGCAAGAGACTACTGATTAAATGGCAAAAACTTCACACCGCCACTACTATCTCGCTGTCATCATAGTCAATCTTACTCGTTTTCTTCCTCTCTCTCTTATACACATGCAAAGAGACAGACGCACATAAAAACACACACACACAAAACACTTCTCTTTACCTTCAAAAAGCCAGGGGAAAGCAGTCAGCATGAATAAATAGTCTAAGTGCTTATATTTCTATTCCTGCTTACCCAACTGCTAACAAGACCCAGTTCACAGTCAATGAGCTACTTTGGCATTCATGAGGATCACTGACAGTCACTTTGCATTCAACGCCAATCACAAACAGCAGAAAAAAGAGCACACACACACTAACTCACATAAAGAAATCTGATTACAAGAGGCATTCTGCAGTGCTTCAGCATTCCCCAGTGTTTTACCAAAATAAAACAGGCAACACATACCCATCCTGGCAGTTTGAAGCACATGCATATGTGGGTATGGCAACAAGCAGGAAAACACGATTACCCTCCACACATTTAGAGGTCACTGGCATTAGGAGATTAGGTAAAGTAAGCAATCATCATTTGGATATTTGATGATGAAACTATCCTGTTAAATTGATTATAGTGGTGCACAGGGCAGGAATAGGGTGACAGCCACACCTGGCGACATATGGAGTGAGTGAGCGAGTGAGTGAGTGTGTGTGTGTGTGTGTGTGTGTATTTCACATATCACATTTCATAATGTGTCACACCTGTCCTCCACTGGTTTGCTCCTCTGTCCATCCTCTGTATGCATGAGGTTTTTCAATAACAGTTCATAATACAGTTCACAATTTACAGTGTAATTTTGTTGTATGATTCAGGTGGCAATAAAACATATACTGGTTCCTACTGGTGCTTAGAAGTAGAAGAAAAATGACTATGGGGAACAAGGGAGAAAGAACTGGACATTTTAGAGGCAAAGAAAAAAAACTGTCCTCTTAAGTATTTTTTGTAAATAATAGGTACAGTACATAGGTACAGTACTAGGAATCAAAACTTTGAGAAGTTTGGCGTTCTTATTAACTGAAGTATACAAAACATCTACACATTAAATAGGTACTGTCAATGTTCATGTCAGTTCTAAGGAGTTCACATTTTCCCTTTGTTTGGTTTAAATGTAATACTCCTTTGCACAAGTGAGTGCACGGTGTCTCTTGGTGTTAACTATAGAGAACTGAGTGACTAAATTTCTTAAATCATGCAGCAAATCCAGTTGTTGCATACAGTCAAGTGATGGTTTTGTTTGGTTTACTGCATAGCAAGATGAGTGGCACCAGAACATAAAATATGGAAATAATGGGTTAAATTCTTCACTCAGTGAAACTGCATCAGGACTCTATTTAAGCCATATCTCCTGTATGCTCTAAAGCTAATTAAAATATGTTTTGATTTCTGATGGCATATTAGAGAAAGCACAAACAAAAACGGTAAATATCAATATAAGTATCATGCTTTTTTGAGAAGTAATTACCATAGGATTAAGAGTTGCAAGGTGGAAAATGAAACTCGTTACTCTACTAAAATTTAAAAGAAAAGTATGTGAAATATGTGCACACAGCTTAAACGAAAAGGTACTGTTATTCTTTCTATATATTATGCTCAAGACCTTGATTTATCTTTTAAAAGATGCACATACAGTTGTGATGGCAAATCTAGAGTTTAAAACATACAAATATTTAGCTTTACTTCATAGAAAAACGTGAATTTAAAGATTAATGGGATGTATTTAAAGCCAAGATCTAACTGAACCAAGTTTATGTCTACATACGACTTGATGAGCAATGGAACTCTTAAATGCAATTAAAGACATTTAAATTAACTATTAGAATACAGTTACACAAATATGACAAACTCAGAAAAGGAAACTACAGTAGGCTTTAAAACTGTGTAGAGCCACAGAGTTGGGTATTAATTTTCTGTGGGTTCATCACTGTAAGACACTTTCAAATTACACACAATCATCTGGCTGGGTTAGATATCAATAATATTGATTAATCCAAGTTTAAAGCCTGTTTGTGCTGAATATTTATGTGACTGTAGTGTCTGTCAGATTACTGTAGACATTTTTGCTCAAAGGAAAATTTGAATAGGAAAAGACGCTTGTACGATAAATTCAAGCTCCTAAATAGGTTTATTAGTAACAGTTATGATGCTTTGATATCAACTAAGTATGTGAGAGCATTCGTCTTGATATTGGATGTACCCACTTGCTACAACAGTACATACACTACATTATGGCAGAAGTGACAGAATGCCTGGCACCTGCTGATACTAGGGCATTTACTACATTCAGCATGTCAACAGTAATGTCCATACCTGGGCAAGAGCACAGTAAACAGAACATATATAGACTTATGTAGGAGGAAAGGCAAAACAAAGGTGTCCTTATGCTGTTAAGACATAGCAGCACAATTATGATGGTCATTTTGGCTTGAAATTACATTTATGTTAAAACCTGCCCAGACCATCTTTGATTCTGTGCAAATGTTCTAACAAGCGCCTAGACTAAGAACCTTGAAAAACAGGTATTTTAATGCCCACACCAACTTAAAATAAACCCTAAAAACTACAACCTGTCTGCCAGATTTTACTGTGAAAAATATATTAGGAAATTATCAGAATTATGAAATGTGTTAGGATTTAGAAAGATTATTTTCATATAACATAAACAAACTGCTCCTCAGTATGTTGATATAGATATGAACATGGTTAAATAGGGCTGGCACACATCAGAAAGCACCATCTGTCCTTATAGGATGCAATCAGGGTGCACACTACATTGTGCATTCTGGGGGGTCTCCCTTCGTCCAGGGGCAGGTGGGAGACACTGCTGAGCTGAGGAGGTGATCTCCAGCTGGTTTTTGAGAGTCACATCTGACATCAAACCCACATTCGATAATTACATATAGGTGCACAAAACAACACATGATAGCAGTTCATGAGCCATGATAAACAGCAAATACCCTGTAGATGTTCCAATCAATCACAGAATTTATTGACAGCAAGTGAAGTCACCCAGACCACTGCATAGTCTATGTGCTGCTGTCACTCATTATTCAGTTAGTTACCTCAAACCATCAAGACGTATCTTTGCTACAGCCATGGGTATAAAAGATGTGTCTATTTGGGGATTTTAGCTCAGTTTGACCCTGATAAAAACACCTGTAGGTGGTGATAAAGTAGGCAGTGCATAGAGGTTGCACACTCCTGCAGACTTCAAGCAGTTTCACTTTTGGCATAACGGAGTAATAACTACAAAATACTTGCACGGTATTATTTGAACAACAAATGATTATAAAAGTTCGTTGCACACAAATCATATTGTGTAGATAAATACAGACTAAAGCTACATATAATGAATTCTTTACACTAGTTATATACTCTGCCTCTTGACCTCATGGCACCTGCTTGTGAACAGTATGGGCCTGTGGTCACCAAAATTGCAAAAAAATTGTTGGACACAAACCATACGTGTCTTTGCCTGGAGTTTAGACTTGTTTTTGCCTTCGGGCCTTACATCAGGAATACAGAGCCCATAGACATTGCATAAGTCGTCTTATATCTAAAAATCAGAGCAGGCGATAATCAAAGTAAAAACTAAATTTCAACTGCAGTATTATTGCTTTGATATGAAGAACTAAGTGGTTGAACTGTACTTTTCCTGAGGAAAGTAATAAAACACTCTCACCTACACATATCACCTCACACTCACAAAACTAGTGCTGCTATATCTGTCGACAGCCTGAGTTAAAGCCCAGGAGGAGGCAAAGAAAACATGCTGGAAATACCCTGAGTTTAAAGTGCTAAAGTGAAGACTAAAACATAGATTTATTCAGCAGAAGCCAAAGACCAAGGGAGAGTTTTAACACATTTACACCAGAGAGCCCTCTGAGGAGAGACACACCAGTGGGTGGTTGTGTGAGAGCTTATTTGAGTAGTATAGCGTATGTCTGCTTGTGTGCATGCTTGTGCATGTGCTGTGCGCACGTGCATACTCCCATCGGTGCGTTCATTTCTCTTATCCGTACACCCACCTTTTTCTTGGTTTCAAGACGATCTCCCAGGATGCCTATTCTACATTAAACAGTGCTTTGAAGACAATTGAGCTGAGACCCAGGCTGATCAAGGCTCCCTTATCCCTCCCAGCACATCTATTATCAAAGCCTTCGTACCATTACCGTCATTATACACTATGTATTATTATTATTATTTTGAAAATGCAGCACTGAGAGCGGGCGAGAGATGGGGGCCTCCGTAAACAAATCTATTATTGGTGATGAATTGCATAATAACACAGGCATAATGCCGTTCTCTCACAAAACTGGTGAAGGTGCTGAACTGGAAAAAGTACCCCGTCTGTAAAATTTGAATAAACAATGGGTGAAAAAAAGGGAGAGACAAAGATGGAGTGGTCATTAGATGGTGTGTTCTTACTTGAAAGCTCAAGACAGTTGATACTGTCTTACTGGTGTTGTACTGTCATCATCCCTTTAAATTAAAAGGCGCACTTTTAAAATAGCACACTTTTTTTCTTTTCAGTTTCTTTTATGACATATATGTGCAAAAGCTTATGTGCTGCAACCTTGGGGAATATGTTAGAAAGTATATTTACTCAAGAGCTGTCTTTTTATTCCAAAATATTTGTAGTATCACTTTAGTCTCTTCAAGATAAGATAAATATAAAATTACCAGATTTTTTTTAAATATATGACGTTGTTAATGATTAATGATTCCTACACTTTTTCACACTTTTTATATAAGCAGTCTCTTTGTAGCCCCTTGCCACTTTGTGGAATTCCTGGTGATGAAGTTTGTTTTTATATGTTTTCTGAAGGTAGGGCTCTTTTCTTTTCGTGTTCAGCTGGTGGCTATTACTGCTCATGCTAAATCACCTCCTGTGCTCATAATGTAAAGGCTGTAATAAAGTGGACTGTTGTGTTAAAATAACTTTAGAGTAGCAAAGGTAATTTAGATGTCAAGTCTGCAGACATTACCATAACACCATGCGATATCTAAGCCAAATATGTATGTACTTATAGATTAGCTCTAGTTTATTACACTTTTTGTCTTATTTTTAGTTTTGGCCAGTTCCTATTCATATTTGTTTTATTCTGAACTCAAGTTAATTGTTAATGAACAGTTTTTTATTTACAGGTTATCAGTTTTGAGTTTTATCAGCAAAGTGGTTTAGGTGGTGTTTCCATCCAGTCTGACAGTGCATGTTTCTTGACGTAGTAGACTCCTAAAGACTCCACAACACAATCACTGAGTGTCTATCAAAACATAGTTACAAAACACCCATCCCCTTAAGATTAACTCTAATATCTTTGGTGATACCCAAAATTCTTTTTACCTAGGCATAAATGTCACTTTTACCAAAAATAATAGTGCTCATTAGTTAATTATGATATGCTTACAGGATAAAAATGGAAATTATACCTCAAAACCAGCATGCTAGCTTTGTCTCACTGCCAGCATGGCTGTAGACTTGACCTTTTCATTCAAATCAAGACTACATTGGTTGCTCAAGATTATACAGTATATTGTCATATGCTACAGTATGAGCAGTATGTAGTCTTTGACAACACACTGGTATCCTACTCATTTGTTTCAGTAGTCAACTAGCCTGTGGAGTACAGCATGTCTTGCAACAGCTCCATTGCACAGAGAGAATAAACTCTTATATTGCATATATTATCTTCCTCTTTCTCTATGACTTTGTTCTTATCTCTTCTTCATTCCCTCTGTTGTGGGTCAAAGAAGAACAAGAGAGCAAATGCATGTGTCCATGTTCCTCTTCATACACACACACACACACACGCACACACACACACACACACACACACACACACACACACACACACACACACACACTCCCCCTCTTCAGTGTGTCGACACCGTTTAGCTCTGCTAATTTGAATATATTTTTGGGTCAGTTCTGTGCTCACCAGAGATGGCTCCCACACATAGTCTTTACTGAACAATTTACATTATAAACAATATTCAATCCAGTTTATACGGGCCATCGCTAGGGCAATCTGACAATGTCAAAAAGCTGTTTTGATTTTTTTTTGCTTTTCAAAGATGTATTTCTTTCAAAGAAACTCAATCGTCCTAGTTACTGCCCTTCCCTCACCTGACTCTCTGTTCTTATCTATCTTAAAACCATTTCACCTTAAGAAATAATCAATAAAAACAATTATGAGATCCAGGCCTAGCACCAATGTTCTCTTCCCCACATTTTGTTTTTTCTCTCTCTTCCTCTCTATCTCTTTCTCTCCACACTCCCTGTTTTTATCCTCTTGTTTCTTTTCCCATCATCCTTTCTCCTTGGTGATTCACCGGGTATAATATTTAATTATACTCTATAATTTATGCAGGTTATCAAACTTGAGCGCATCATTTTATGTACATTGTGTAAATTGCTTTTTTCTCTCTCCCTCCCTGTCTCTCTGTCTCTTTCTGTCTTTTCTTTTCCAGGCATTTTTTTCTCTTGGATGGGAGGAGGGTAAATTCTTTGCAGGCATAGACAGAGATATTGAAGCCCGGGTGCAAATGTGAAATGAATAAACAGGCTGGATCTCTTCTTCAAGGGCCTAAATGAGATCTGCACAAAATAATTTAAACTAGGCCCATTCATCAAGCCCAGCCAGGGAATGTGTGTGGCAGCGGCCTGTGTATGTTCCCATACTGTATGTGTTTGTGTGTGTTTGTGTGTATTCTATGCCCCTGGCAGTGGTGATAGTGGTAGCCTTCTGTAGAGAAACAGAATGACAGAGATTAAGAGTGAAAGACAACCAAATAAATACTGACAACTGAGATTTTACAGAAAAGTTTAGAAACAGCTGATCTACTTAATACATATATTTTTCTTCCTCATAATAATATACCTGAATATTACATTATAGAAATATGTTACCCTACCCATACTGTTACTTGTGCAGGAAAAATATTGTGAATGTACAGTGTATTAGGATTTAATGCTATTGTCTCACTTACTGCCCAGTCTGGCGGGTGACCTTTATTGATTTATTCACTTAAGACAAATTTTAAGAGCATTTGGGGGTACTTGGGTCATAACTTCAGATCCTGGCAGCATGCCTGCATGTATTGTAGCTGTTTGCCTGCAGAAGGAGACCACTTAATAAGATATGTAGTCTGATTTTCAGCATTAAAGTTCTTTCCTAAATCATTTACAAGAAGTTCCCAGGGCACCAGATTATGCCCATTTGTTCACAATACCACTCCACTAATGTCAGAGTTTTCTTTAAATAAGTGTCGGTATCAGAATTAGATCTCTCGACTAATAATGGAAAAAATAATACTTGAGGCAACAAAACTCTTGGGTCATATTATTTACACTGAAAATAATTCTCTAATCTTAATACCACAATAAATGAGTTGACAGGATGATCATGTGGTGAATGAAAGAGAGGTAATCCAAAGTCCTTAGCAAATGTAGCTATTCAAACTACCAGAATAATCAAATGACTGATAAACAGTCAAATATTAACTGAAACCATTTAAGCATGCACAAGTACCTAAAACAGCAGAATTTGCATTGAAAACAAAGGAAAATGTCAGTAATTACTGCATTTGATTTAACTCAAACTCATAGTATCACATCCAAAGTACAGTAATGCAAAAAAAAAAAAACGCTTCATACACACTTCAAGATCAACGGTGGTACCAGAACACAGATGACATTTGTCTCCCTAAAACACAACAGGTAGTTGGATTACTATCGTCTTAGATGTATATTTTATTTACTTATTTAGCATGAACCAAGACTCAGTTGCAACCAAAAGGGAAAATTCTGTATTTCATGAATTGTATTACATTGCACTGTATGTGAGATAAATGCTCCTATATTATTCAACAGGCTTTTTTTTTTTTGTTGTTGTTTTTCATGGAGTAATCTTCAATACAACTGAGACAAAATCTTTTTGCATACTTGATCCCTCCCTGACAATCTGCAAATATATCCAGACATCCAGCATTCATTGTGTCCGAGAGGGACATCTGATCATAAACTTTTCACCCCCATGGAGAAGAAACTCTCTACAAAGACTGAGGAAAAGAGATAACAGTGGGAGAAAACACCATCCTGGGATTGGCTATAAACCACTCTGTGACTGAAATAGAATGGAGAAACGCCACATCACCCCATACCAATACAAATTGTTATGGATTTAGCCTTGTTTGCCTCCTTTCCTTACCTGGCACAAGTCTTTCATGGAGGTCATTAAAGAAAGGAAATATGTGCCAGTATAGTTCAGTAATTTTACTTTTTTTTTTTTTTTTTTTAAAAGACGTAGATGTTGCAAAATGTACCTAATTACAGTCTAATTTACATAACGCAAACATCAGCAAATTAGTGTCAATCCATTTAGGTTTGGTGGTGAGAAAAAGAGTGAAAGATGTGTTTTTAAATGCATTTAGTGTCAAAGCAATTAAAAGTGATCCCCAGTTTAGTCCACAGTAACGGCTGCTGTGATGATTGTGTGAAGAGTGAAAAATGAACTTCACTATGATCACTTTTATTCTCTGGACACAAACACTAGTTTATTATGAAGAACCACTATCTGTAATCAAGAAAATGAACCGCAGATATATCAACAGTCTAAACATCTCTGCCTCTGCCCCAGCATCTCTCTCTCTCTCTCTCTCTCTCTCACACACACACACCTCAGCAAAGGTAAGATAAACATATATTAATAAGAAGAAGAAACACAATCACTAGTTTGTCTTGATATGAGAACACAAAACAGAACCTAATTGGCCTCAGATCCACCATTAAGAAAGATTTCACAAACATTCTAAAACAAGGGACTCTCTAAATCTCTCAGGACTAAAACAACAACATAACCACTCAAAATTCTGGGTGTCTCTGCACTTGGTGCGTCAGTGTGGTGAGATGATGGGCTATAGGCTACTTACTGAAAGACAGACAAAGTAGGATCAGCAGCAAAGAGCAGATGAGCAGAAGATGGTGTTGAAAAGATAGATGTTATGAGCTAAATGTAGCTAGTTTATTGCACATAAACCTCATATCTCCCCCTCCACTGTTACTTTGCTATAGTAATGTTCATGAATAATGATTTAATTATATAGGCCTAGTATTCAGACCAATATGCAACTTAGTCCCTAATATAAACAACTTTGCTTGTGGTTCATATTAAATCCATCTGAACTATGTTTACACCTTTTCTTCACAGGGTGAAACCTACCCCTGCAAAACTAGCAAAAAGGTTGCATATTAAAAAAAAAAAAACATTTGGAGACCAGAACTACTAATTTTCTTAATTATGTCCAACTCACACAGCAGAGAGAATTTGCAAAAGAAAGAAAATATTGGCATGACTCAGGCTTGAGTTTTGCTAAATACTCCCCAGTTGGAGTTAATTCTCATGGACGTGAATATGCAGCCCAAAACATTGTGTTTTGACAATATGCACAAAAACTATGATATTTCTAGTGCAACTATATGTTAATGTTACAAACATTACAATTTAAATTTGACAGTGTTGAACATAAGTCTGATAAACTGGTGATCACAGCAACATGAATGAGTCACTCAGTGCATCATAAAACTACACATGCTTTGGTGCACATATGCAAAACAACCTCTCCATCCTTTAAAAAGCCTAATTGAAAACAATAAAAAAAGTAAAGTTTTCTGTGTCCTCATTTAAGCCAGGTTTCTTCCCTTGCTATTGTGCAACAATGTCCCAATGTTAAATCAAAAAATCCAACTTTATTGTTGTAAGTAAAAGAAAACTCCCTCTCAATCTCATGGTCATTCTCAGTTGATTTTCAATCCTTGACGTATGAGAAACGGGTCCCTGTCTCTTGTAGCTGGTGACAGCGATGGTGAAGAAAAGTCAGAGTAACAGATGTTAGGGAATGGTGGTGG
The DNA here is from genome assembly GCF_900324485.2 of Mastacembelus armatus. Taxonomy (NCBI): domain Eukaryota; kingdom Metazoa; phylum Chordata; class Actinopteri; order Synbranchiformes; family Mastacembelidae; genus Mastacembelus; species Mastacembelus armatus. The sequence continues at coordinate 26,439,553 of NC_046635.1, forward strand.
TAGTACATTTTACATTATTATCCTAAATATGTCAGAGAAGGTTGCAGCCTGTTCTGCTAAAAACGGTTTGCTTTCTGGTGCACTGACATTTAGTTTCAAATATTTGTGAAATCCCTGGAATGTAATTTACAGCTGTCAGAAACTGATATTAAGGTCTCAAGAGTACCTATGGAGTGACTGAGAAAGACTGACACTACTACACATATCAATATCATGTTTTTGCAGTTCATTTTATTTCCTCGGATATAGTGTCCTTTACACTCCTGCCCGTAACATCACTGGATGATGACAAATGTCATGTATTCTTTCTGCCTTTCTGCCCATGTGCCAGCATGTGCTCTGCCAGGAATGAGTCATACTTAGCAAGCAACTCAAGTAGTTGCCATTTTGTACCACTCCACTGCTGGAAACTGAGCCCTGCTGTGATACAAATTTGACCACATGTTTTTTAGTATTGTTTTTCACAAACCTGTCTGGTGAGTTAGTTCAGAATCTATCATGCCTGTAACCTTTGCCCTTTTCATGATTCACATTACACAAGCAACATGCTCTCAGGATCTCTCATGGTGACCAATTCGTTCACTGTGCTTCCAGTCACAGTATCCATCAACTAAAGCATTTTTGGGGTTGCCAAATAACTTAAAAGTAAAACAATAAATGTTGCCTGTTGGGGGCAAATACATCATTTGTTCTCACTGAACATTCTCTACATTTGGCAGGCTGCAATTACATGAGGTGTTAGTTAGAGTCTGTGTATGGCCCCCATGACAGCATCTCTTTGTGAGACTGGTTGCAGAGTGGCACAGTTCTGAAAAAACGCCTGCCTCTGTGTATAAAAGTATATCCAAGAACTGCAGACTGCTTACATTTCTCAGTGTTATATTGTTTAATACCATTACTCATTAGAAATACTTAAGTTACAAAACTGATTTCTAAGGCAGTAACTAGTTAGTTTTCTCTCACAAGTATCCCCGTAGACTAGCATTTATTAACACAAAGTTACTAAAATACTTGCCATCTATCACCTACACAGGTTAGACACATTACTCAGGTTTTTCATGTCTTTTCAAAAGATTTGCCATCCACTTGCTTTCATTATAAATATGACATAATTACAGTTACAGTTTAAACCCAAAAAAAGGTCCATCTCACAAAGTGCTAAACTAAAACCAACTTCATCACACAAAATGATCTGCTCCATTGTAGCCCGATATCTAGGGCACTAACCTATATGGCTAATGATCTTGCTAAAAGCCAGAGAACTACCGTTGATACTGGATAGCTTCCGAGTCTGATTTGGTTACTGGGGTAGGCTAGTGGGCCTTTTTGAAATTCACTTCAAATTGGATGTGCTATGGCAAAGACAGCATTTTACAGTAAAGCTTTTGTAATTTCCAGCAATAACCTGAAAAACCTGACAATATTTCCAGTTGAAAAAGGTGGAAAAAACTGTAGTAATAATAATAATATACTTAATGAAGTAACAGGTTAGTGCAGTATCATGGAAACTAATGTTATTACCACCAGTAATAAATATATTCTACACGTTTGGGCCAGAGTGCATCACATCTGCACCAGAAAAGCAGATGCAAAGGCCTTAGAAAATGTGGTCTTTAGCCTTGTTATTGTAGTGGAAAAATCTATTTTACTAAATATAATTAATCATGCTAAGCAGCATTAGTGAAATACTTTTTAGATGTTTGTTTCAATACAATTACTAAGTGCACCTTGGCCTAAATTTCTGTTTTTAAATTATCACATAAATAATGGCCAGCAGTGACTGAAATCCTTGGAACACTACAGATGGGACCAGATTGCACACATGGTACCATTAGTTTGCCCTTTAAGGTTAGGGTAACCCGACTCTAATTATCACACACATTATTATACTGTACAGAACAGTGGCAGGGTGGGACTGCAGCATGAACAGATCTTTGGGAATACACACAGACACACACACACACACACACACACACACACACACAGACACTTTCTCTAGTGTTTTAAATGCAGTTAACCTGAGGGTGACACACATACCATCTCATCAGTCTCACCAGGACACAAACATACACAAATCAAGTCCCAATGTGATTTCTCACTTCCTTGTCTCCTCCCTTCTTCCCTTCCTGCCTGTCCGAGCTGGTGGAAACCTTGTGCACTGGGATATTCACCTTGATGCTTGATTAGAAAAAACAAAAGCTAAAAACATGTGACATTCACATCTCAGATCCGTATCACTCACCCGCTGCTGTCCTGATTGGCCGACCAGTGATGACAGGATTTTGCTCATCTAAAAAAAAAAAAAAAAAAAAAAATGCTACATTAATAGACACACTTTTTGTCTGACTGGTGATCTATGGGAAGTATTGTGAAGTACTGGTACCAATGACCATTTAACATGCTACAGAACTATAATGCCACTAACACCAGGTGCTGATCCTGGTCGTGCTGACCCAGCTATAAAATATGGCTAACTGTAGATACAACAGCACAGATATAGTATTTATAGGTCAAACTTTACTAAGTTTTTACTGTTCTGTGTTTCAGCACTGGTTGAAAGAACTGGTTACCCTCCTACCACTTTAATTTTTATGCAGTTCCGCTGCTATAACACATCCGATGCTCTTGTAATCAACACTAAAACATAATAACAGCATCAATCAAAAATAAATTTCATTTTATTTGATGAACACAAATTCTGAATTGGACTAAAAGCTACTTCAACAGATTTTAAGGCAGAGTAGGATTTTCTTCGACAACAGCTCTAAACATTTGTTTGAACGCTAGTTTGTCATTGGTGAACTGGAGACTTTAAAAGTGTCCATCCCTATGGTAAAACTGTAAGTGCAAAAGACAGCAAGAGACCAACCTAGAAAGAGAGAGTCCCATTGTCCCCTAACATACTGTATGCCCAGTCTGAGGTCAGTAACAGGAACAGCCAGTTCACACTGTAGGTGACATCAGTTTTCAAGAAAACATACTGGTCACAGTGGATGGTGTGTAGTGACAGCCTTTATGAAAAGGATTTGATGTAACAGATATTTAGATGAAATGAATAATTAAACCCCAAGTCATAAAGAAACAGACCACCAACCTGCCAAACTGAAGTACTGCACATACATGTGTGTTAAATTAAAAAAAAATTTAAAAAAAAATCAACAAATACGCTTTACATACATGACATGTCAAGTGCTGATATTTAAGCCACAAATGTCCAGGCCTTATGGGAAATTGTGTTTGTTTCACAGTGTAAACATAAAGTCCTTGCATTTAGGACATTAGCAAATATATTTGGCAAAGTTTGCTAGTGTGATTTCTTGTGTTGGTTATGGTGTTACAGGGTAACTGAATTAACTATGTCATTCACTGCCAAAGTTGGAGGCTGACAGGCAGCACAGAAACCTAAAACTAATGTAAGCTTCTCATTGCTGGTCTTTTTATAATGTTTTTCTGCATATAGACCATCTCTTTTTCATGGACAGGCATTACCTGCAGAGGGTCAGGAGACTGGAGTTTCAGTCCTGCCAGGACTAAAATCTTTTGGAGGAGTTTTAGATATAATGTATGACACACAAAAGATCACTGCTCACTAAATGCACTGTAAAGTCTTTCGCATATAGACCTGAAATTCAGTATGCTCAGTGATATGAAGTGTAGGAACCAGGAAATATTAAACAGATTTATAATTTATATTTCGCTAGGTTCACTGTAAAACCAAAATGCAGTGAGATTTTTTTTCTACATCCTATATTTTCATGGACATAAAGAGAAATTTATGTATAAATCTTTATGCATTTAGCCCATTAACCATGGTTTGGTAATGTTTATGTGAGAAGTTATTAACCATTAAATAGAGGTATGTAAAATGAGGCAGAAATAGCCCTAAAGAGCTAGAGTAAGGGGTTAATAGCCACACGCCAAGTGCACAGGGTGTGGTAGGTAGGTACGCATGTGTGTATGAGCAGCTGTGAAAAAGCAGCTACACATAGGTGGCACACTTACTTGCAAGGGCAATGTACAGTAGGGAAAAGAGGGGAGGAGAGGAGAGGAAGCCAGCATGTTGCTGCTCTGTTGGAAATGACATCATAGCAGGGGTTAAGCAGCCACCATTTACCTTGATTTATAATCCTCTTCTTCTCTTCGGCTATTCTCCTGTATTTTTCTCCATATTCCCTACATGGAAGGGTGAGACTGGACTGCTGTGGAGGGAGAGAGAGCAAAAAGAGAGAGGGTGAGAATCATGGAACAAAAACATGGGAATAATTAGATCATGGAAAATAAAGCATAATACTAAGGATAATGGAGTAAATCAATATGGGAGTGTTTTACTCTTTTAAAGTAGAAACGTAACTTAAACTTTGATGATATCAGGTTTCTGTTCACACTGAAAAAGAAAAGTAAAGTACTGTATACTCTATCAATGCATTATGTAAACTTACTACAGTCAAGTTTTTTATGTGCTGATGGACGTGCAGTGCACAAAAGAAACAGAGGCAGCTGATAGCTTTCTAAGTTAAAACAAATCATTGGTAGTGGCATATGACTCCATAAAGAGCAGCAAAGAATTATGTTGTCTTTATGAAGCTAAACTAACAGTGGTACTCCAAAGTCACAACTTGATTGACATGGGCCAGATGTATTGCAAAAGTAGCGCATTTCATTCAGTTTGTGACTGCAACCTGCACAGGATACTGAACCTCCAAGACACACTGCTTGCAGAATTTACAGATGCATTTCAGAGGTTGGATTTCTATCATCAAGCTCAGAAATTCAATCCAAACACAGTGATCCTGATTACAAAATATTTACTTTGGCCGTGGATCAGACACCTGAGAAAAACTGTTACTATAAAAAAATACACACACACACACATATATATATATATATATATATATATATATATATTCTCATAAAATTATGACATTATAATCTGTAGCATATATCAAATTTATAATACATTAGGAGGCAATAAACATGACATATTAGCAAACATAGCCAGGAGGAAGATTAAGTATAAGACAAAACAAAGACACACAAAATATACACAAAGTACACAAAACAGAGCAGCAGTGACAGACAGAGCAGATCGAGCAGAGTGGAGCAGGTGGAGGTGGAGCAAGTGTTGATATGAAAGTAAAAGCTGAGAAAATGGAACCAAACTCAACAAAAGTTTATAGTAGCTGCAGTGATTTTACATAATTTATTAAGTCTAAATTTTCCTTAGATTAATATAAACCACAATTTCCTATCCACTATTCATTTGGCTTACAGTAATCGCATAGTGTGTCTATTAATAACAGCCTAATGGCTTCATGTTTGTTTTAGTCAACTTAATGCAAATTTATTTCTGCCACTACAACCTAACTACCTCACTAGCAGCTCTTGTAAATCCCATCTGCAGTGAGAACTTTCCCCACAAAACTGGCAGTCACAAATAATGTGACCTTAATAAATCCAAAGGAATGCATAATCATATACTGTTAACATGTCTACTCCTATTATTTGCGCAATGCTCTTTTAAATACATATTCAATGAGGAGTAACAGACACGCTGAAGATACTTCAAATACTACAAATGACACAGAAACTGTGAGTCCAGGCTGTTGAGACTGTTTGATACATACAGGACTTGTTTGGGGCAGAATGTTTCATATCTGTGCCTGAAAAACTGGTGGAAAACCCTTCATGCATCTGGCCAACTGTGTAGAATTGTATAGAATATGTACTATAATATGGATGTGGGATGAGTTGTGACAGCCTACCACCATGCCAGGGTCTGCATGGTTATACTTGGGCACAGAGGGACTTTAAGCTAAATGCTAATCTTAGTATGCTAACTGCCTAAACACACCATTGTTTAGAACTAGAGGTCGACTGATATAGGTTTATCTATCGCCGATGCAGATTTTTCAGGGCAGCCAATGGCCAATTGATGACACTGATTTTCTTTTTCGTATTCCTAGTGCCCCCATCCTGCTCTCTCCCTTTCTATCTTCCTCTCTCCCTCTTTGTGTTGTCAACCAAATAGCAAACTTAACATCCAAACATAGAATCTATAATTATTAAGAGGTATGCTAAATTGGCCCATATCAGTTTTTAAAATTATTCTAATTGGCTATTGGCTTGCTACTATATGGTCAATGCATTTAGGTAATGTCATTTCAATCTTACTTTCTGACCAGACCCTCATTGTTTTCTTTGAAAAAAAAAAATGTGTATATCCATCTATGAAAGAACAGATCAGTGAGGGTTTGCCTAGTGCTTCAATTCACTGTCCATAAGTAAATATATTTTCTTGTGTAACTGCAAATATGTGTAACTGATCATAAAAGGGTATGCAACTTATCATTGGTTTGCTAATATCCTTGTGCTCATGTTGATGTATGCACATTAGCCATATGGAGCGAAGTTACCTTTAAGTTTAGTGTGAACAAAACAGTTTTCTGTCTTTTGCTAATTAAGAAGTATAATTGCAGTGATTTATAATACTGCTTGTTATTGCTAATTCATCCATCCATCCATCCATCCATCCATCTTCTTCTGCTTATCCGGAGCCGGGTCGCGGGGGCAGTAGCCTAATCAGGGATACCCAGACTTCCTTCTCCCTGGACACTCCAGCTCTTCCAGGGGGACACCGAGGTGTTCCCAGGCCAGCCGGGAGACATAGTCCCTCCAGCGTGTCCTGGGTCTTCCCCGGGGCCTCCTCCCGGTGGGACATGCCCAGAACACCTCCCCAGGGAGGCGCCCAGGAGGCATCCGAAACAGATGCCCGAGCCACCTCAAATGACTCCTCTCGATGTGGAGGAGCTGTGGCTCTACTCCGAGCTCCTCCCGGGTGACCGAGCTCCTCACCCTATCTCTAAGGGAGCGCCCGGCCACCCTGCGGAGGAAGCTCATTTCAGCCGCTTGTATCCGCGATCTTGTCCTTTCGGTCATGACCCATAGCTCATGACCATAGGTGAGAGTAGGAACGTAGATTGACCAGTAAATCGAGAGCTTCGCCTTCCGGCTTAGCTCCTCCTTCACCACAACGGACCAGTACACCGACCGCATTACTGCTGCCGATGCCCCGATCCGTCTGTTAATCTTACGTTCCGTCCTTCCCTCACTCGTGAACAAGACCCCGAGATACTTAAACTCCTCCCCCTGAGGCAGGATCTCTCCCTTGGCCCGGAGATGGCAAGCCACCTTTTTCCAGTTGAGTACCATGGCCTCGGACTTAGAAGTGCTGATTCTCATCCCAGCCGCTTCACACTCAGTTGCAAACTGCCCCAGCGCATGCTGGAGATCCTGGCTCGATGGAGCCAACAGGACAACATCATCTGCAAAGAGCAGAGATGAAATCCTGTGGTCCCTGAACTGGACTCCCTCCGGCCCCTGGTTGCTCCTAGAAATTCTGTCCATAAAAGTAATGAACAGAACCGGTGACAAAGGGCAGCCCTGCCGGAGTCCAAAGTGCAATGGGAATAGGTCTGACTTACTAACGGCAATGCGAACCAAGCTCCTGTTCCGTTTGTACAGAGACCAGATAGCCCTCAGCAAAGGGCCCCGGACCCCATACTCCTGGAGCACCTCCCACAGGATGTCACGAGAGATCCGGTCGAATGCATTCTCCAAGTCCACAAAACACATGTGGATTGGTTGGGCAATCTCCCATGAACCCTCGAACACCCTCGAGCACCCTAGAGCCGGTCCAGTGTTCCATGGCCGAGACGGAAACCGCATTGTTCCTCCTGGATCCGAGGTTCGACCACCGGCCGGATCCTCCTCTCCAGCACCCTGGCATAGACCTTCTCCGGGAGGCTGAGTGTGATCCCTCTGTAGTTGGAACATATTGCTAATTCTCTTAAACTAAAATAATAAAGTGCATCACTTAGTTTGTTTCCTGGCAATGGTGATGCTAAGTAAACTAATGTAATGACCAGTTCAAACTAATGTTCAAAGCCAAGAACTGTATTTGCCAAATATCAAGAGGTTGAGTCATGGCAACTGGACTTCTAGTTTTTTTTGACTAGCCATGACTCAACCTCTACGTAACTTCACCTGGACGACTGAGAATCTTCACAGACTGTATTTGCCAAGGTTAACTTTTCAACTTACTTGTGGTTTTAATCACCATAAATCCCAGTGCTACTTACTTATTCTACGTTGCTTTCATGTGCGTGACACAGTGGGCTGGCTGTGGATGCGCCTGCGTGTTAATCAACTTAATATCCTCAGCCATCAGCCAAAGCCAATTATGTGAAAAATGGCAAAATCGGCATGATTAATCAGCCAACCAAGTAATCGGTCAACCACTATTTACAGCCTACTGAGAGACCTGATTATCCACCAAGCTTTATGGCTTGAGCTCACCTGCATGAGGGGTCCATGTCAAGCTGCTATTATGTTCATGTGGCATTCCAGTCTCAATAAAAATGATCTGCTTCACTTCTCTAGGTAACTTCCCTAAAACATCACAGGGATCAAATCACCTATGATCATTAATAATCAGCTTCAGTGTCTTCCCTAATCAAGCCAACATATTGTGATAATCAATTTCACCATTTGTTACGAGATGTGGTTATCCTTAACACATCACATTATATATGTAAATAGTGTTTATATTTCCAACCTATGTTTGTTGTGAATACTATAGATTCACTAACATTTTGTAAATGTTAAGTTATTTAACAAGAATACTTTCTCATGCTGATGGCACTAGTTAAAAGGCAGGGTTTCCTTTGGCCACAATGGATCATCTCAGGCAAGACATTTTACAAGTCATCTTTTAAATAAAGGTGTGGACAGATGCATGAATGGATGTTCGTAATCACAAGTTTGAATGTCTGTGTTTGTGTGTGGAAAGAGAAGAAAGAGAAAAATCAAAACATAGTCAAGTCGCCTGAGGACTGACTGAAGCTCAAGCCTAAATTCCTCATGTCTACCACAAAACACTCCAGCATTCCACTACTTTCTCTCACACACTCACACACACACACACACACACACACACACACACACACGCACACATCCAGTCACAGCGTGGCAGCACTTCACAAAGGAACCATTGAAGGGGCTCCTTCAGTTTAAAAGTTGAAGAGTATGTCTAATTTTGGTCAGAGTTCATTAGGCAACACAAAAGTGGGAGCTTGCAGAGAACATGAGGACAGTGGCAGAGGCAAGTGCTTCATGCCAGGACTGATAAGAGCAGACAGAAACTACAAAGGAGCCTCTCCTTCAGAAGGAAAGGATGAACAAGGAAGAAAGGGAGGAGAGAAGCGGGAGAGCGAAAGAATCCGAAAGGCAAACAGAGTGTTGGCCCAGAATGTTCTAGGGTTTTAATACATGCATGTCAGTGTTTGCTAATGTGACCCAGCAACACACCAATATTCAACTTTAATATTTAGCTGTGAGAAAAAAGAGCAGCACAAACCAAATGGGAAGTAAATGAAAATGAAATACTCCAATGACTACTATATTGAGGGTATTAAATTGTCATCACGTCTAAGTGAAAGCTACATCAGAAACAGGACACGACTTTATGTCAAATGCAAATCCACCCACAAGTCAAATTCCATCCCCTCATTATGAGGAAGAACTTAATAGCTTATAAAATAAAATATAAAAGCAAAAACAGCAAAAGCAGAAAACTGCTACATGCCTTTGGCCTCAGAATCAACATTGTAGGCGTGCAAAGCTGAATATGGACAGTGATCTGCCCATGAGATCTGTGTTTTTGCTGTAACTGGGATGCAATGCTGCTGCTTTAGTGCAAGGCCCTGAGCTGTAAATGGATATTGGAGATTAGATCTTTCATCTGGAGAGAGCCATGTCATTTTCCTATTTTTCTCTCTTATTGATTCTGTCCACTCTCAGCTCCACATGAACAAACCCTTTCAGGCTGGGAAAGGCCAATCCAGAGCTCTCCATATTCCCTACTTATAGATCTTGCAATATTATAAGAGATGTTACAGCAGATGGGGATAAGATTTGATAGATAAATGTGTAGATGTGTTGAGTGATAGATATGCATTGCCACAGCTGGTGTTTTATTGTAAGGCACAGCTGATCTATTATCATATATTCTACAATGCATGTATCAAGAGTGTTAAGATGATGTGAATGAATGAACTACTTTACAGAGCCATCCAGAGACTAATGTGGTAGTAGTCGTTAGCTATAAGTAATGGATGAGTTTAAATGCAGTCTTATTACATTGATCTCTCTCTTAAACACACACAAACAACTCCATCACTATATCACTGCTACACTGTTGTCATTTATCAGTGTCAGATCTTGTGTGTTCCATATTTGAGGTGCATGCTGGCATGCTGTAACGACATATACTTCAAATTAAATGATAAAATATTTTGTTTTGCATTGTTATTACGGTGTTCTGCACCAGTCTGATCTGGTGCCCTATCAGCAAGAGAACAAAGCACAAATAACTAATGAGGAATCAGTTAGGCCCCTATTTTTGAACTTGCACAAATATGATGATGGTTTTATTATGTTTGTGCATACCAAATGCTTAGTTAAGGTTAGGAAAAGATGACATTTGGATTTCAACAAGTGTTGTTAAGAAAACCAGTCTGATAGATAATGTATTCATCGGACAAATCTGATACGATGATGGCACATGAAAAATTAAGGCATCACCACAATTCTGAAAGACCATAAACGTCTCTACCAAACTGCAGAGTGATCCATCAAATTGACGTCAAGCCAATTTTACTTTGAATGTACAATTCAGATATAGCTAATAAAGTGAAATAAAATGACAATTTTGTCTCCCTGTCAAGTTTTTGTTGTTTTTTTTTTTTTTTTTTTTACAGATCACCTCCCTGTATTCTGTATTCTCTTCTGTATATGCTTCATGACAGACACAAGTCATAACTTCAGGAGCCACAAGCGGCTTCTAGTCAGCAGAATGTCAACACACAGTAGGTCACTTTAGATATTTAAACAATCGATACTGTAGTTTTTTGGTGAGGACAGTCTTGTTAGTAGACATAACATGGAGCCAGTGAAAAGATGCACATACTTCACTCACCTCCACTTCACTCGGACCTAGACCGGAGCTCCACCAGGCTCCAGGTACAAGGACCACCGCAGCTTTTGGTTAATTCTTTTAGCTAGCAAGGTCCATCCTATCATGACTATCCTTCAGCCACCCACCCTCTGCTCCTACCATAGACTTACCCTAGCATTGGGAGCTAATGAAAACAAATGGCTTTTCAATGGGCAGACAAACCTATTTCAGACATTCATCATCAGCCTCATAGATTTCTAAAATCCCATCAAGTCTGTCCCTGGCCTACACCTCTCTTCGTATCCAGCTTTCTCTCTTTGTCTGTCTGTCTCTCTCCCCGCTAAATTGCACTCATAGACTGCAATCACAAACTTTGTAACTTTTCAGCATCATTTATACAAGCTCCATGTAGAATAACCCACCTGACAGTTATTCACTCACCAAATCTCCATTGACAGAAATAAGTGGACAGGACAGTGTTATCTAGAGACGATAGAATGAATGGAAACTTGCTACTAATTTCTCAGTGATGCACAGCACAGCTTTGAGCTTCTCCAAAACTTTCACATTTTCCACAGCAAATAAACAAAAATTTGATTAGATAAGATCAGACTTTAATGATCCCTGTGAGGAAATTGGGTTGTTGCAGCAGCACGGAGAAGAATATACTGTAGACAACAATAGCTATAGATTATTTGAAGAAAATACAACAAATATTAAGTAATAACGCAGGAAGACACAACAGTGACAATAATACTACAAATAAATGTGTGAAGACAAAGCAGCTTCAGAGATAGAGATATAATGCAGGTCATGGGCATGACAAAAGATCAGATTGTACATCTCAGAGCTGCAGAGTAGTGCTGAGCATAGCAAATTAAGTTTGGATAGAAGCCTTTTTGTTATTCCGAAATCTGCCCTTGAATTGTTTGCCAGAAGTGCTTATAATATTTGTCATTTCTGCAAAAAAATTGGTAGGGGAATGTAGTGAGTCCAATCAACATTTTTCAGAGGCAAAAGGTTGCATTAACCTTTACAGTTGAAGTGGTTCCGTTCCAGCTCTGAAGAGATATTTAATCTCATGGCAAATAAAAACATATGTACACTGCGGTTTTTAAAACAGTCTGCTTAAAACACCAGAGCCCTAAGATATGGAGGCCCAAAGTGTTGAAATTAAAGAAATTAACAGGACATGATGAAGTAACTAATTATTTTAATAAATATATACAATTTTATAATATGACCATGAAATGGTAAAATAATGCAACACATCTGTGCGATTCAACTCATTACGAAATTGTTTTCAAAATCTGCTCAAGATTATAAAATAGTATTTCAAAATGCTTATTTCCACAATAGGGCCAGGAGGGCAGGCCCAGTTATGTGATTGCCTGCTCATTCGGTATCCATTACTTTTCCTGGTTATCTGGTCCAAAGTTTTTGGAAGGTGTGTGTCCCATTACGTCTGGCGTAAAAGTAACACCGCATTTCAGAAAAAGAACATCCTACCAACAGTAAAATATGGTGGTGATAGTGTGATGGTCTGGGGCTGTTTTGCTGCTTCAGGACCTGGAAGACTTGCTGTGATAAATGGAACCATGAATTCTGCTGCCTATCAAAAAATCCTGAAGGAGAATGTTCGACCATCTGTTTGTGACCTCAAGCTGAAGCGAACTTGGGCTCTGCAGCAGGACAATGATCCAAAACACACCGGCAAGTCCACCTTTGAATGGCTAAAGAAAAACAAAATGACGACTTTGGAGTGGCCTAGTCAAAGTCCTGACCTGAATTCGATTGGAATGCTGTGGAATGACCTTAAAAGACGGCTAATTTTCAAAAACCCTCCAATGTGGCTGAATTACAACAATTCTGCAAAGATGAGTGGGCCAAAATTCCTCCACAGCGCTGTAACAAACTCATTGCAAGTTATCGCAAACGCTTGATTGCAGTTGTTGCTGCTAAGGATGGCCCAACCAGTTATTAGGTTTAGGGGGCAAACACTTTTTCACACAGGGCCATGTAGTTATGGATTTTGTTTTCCCCTTAATAATAAAAACTTTCATTTAAATTTGTTTGATGATCTGAAACAAAGTGTGACAAATATGCAAAAAAATAAGAAATCACTGCCAACACTTTTTCACACCACTGTATTTGTGTCTATAATGTCTCATTGACCTTTATAACCGTGTCACTGAAATAGTAATTGCAGTGAACATTCAAAAGTTAAAAAAGCTTACATAAAAGAGTTTAAATAAACAAATTAATCCTCTTTTTATGATGGCATTGCAATAGACTGGCAACCTGTCCAGCATGAACCCCACCTCTCCTCTCTCCCAGTGTCATCTGGCTCCAGCTCAACCGACAAAGTAGTATAGAAAATGGATGGATGGATTTCACCGGGCAGGTGAGCAAAAAGGGTGGATTATGTTTTGATGTTTCTTTAGTAGGATAAGTGATCAAATATTATCTAATGGTATTTTTGCAACTTTAATACCAATTAACTTTACAGTGACACATACTGCCAAGAGAAAGCGGCACTATACTCACACTCTAAAGATTAAAAGCAAAACCTGGCACCTTCTGCCACTTGTTCTCCTGTACATAACTATCTATTAGCCATATAAATGAACTCAACTCATGCTGCTGATGCTGGTTGGCTAATTGGCTGTACATGCTCACTGTTCCCAACACTTCCCATGCATGGAAAAATTGCAACCCATACATCAAAGAATGCTTATTAGTCTAATAGCCAGTGGATATTACTCCTGATTTCTATAGCCTGCAGACTTTGGAGAAACTTGCTGCTCCAGTTTAGTTACACAAATTTTTGTTTGCTTATTTAGTGTTAATAATGGTGTTAAATTTTCAGATTATTTCTTCTATTTGCTGCTGTCCTAATACAACCTATATAGGAGTTTGTGGACTTTTGTTTTTTTTACTGTAAAAATCAATAGACATGTAGCATAAACCCAGTTATCAGGGGAATTTAAGTAAAACACTTATTCAGCTCATAATGGAGCCTACAGCTTAATATTTTGGGAGGATGAAAAGTTTATTATCTAATTTCCACTCAATACTGGCAATGTCAGTGTGCATACATATAACGGTCCACACCGAGAAAATAACACTCCAACATCCTGGCACTAGCTTACAACAACATAGTAACAGCAGGGCTGAGTGATGGACAGCGATGATGTCATCAACAACATCAATGCCAATCCTGATCAGGGTAGTGGATCAGTGCCAGCCTACGGGTGGCCTTGGCAACCAGATACCAAGGCAACAATGCCACTCAGCAAATCAACAAGGGGAGACACAATGATGGAACATGGCAGCTGCACCGCAGAGGGGGCTGTGGAGTTAACATATTAGGAGTATTTACAACCATCCGAAATTCTTGTCTTTCTCATGTTTTCAACAGAATTACTATAAGTGAACTGAAAGGAGACACCACAAAGTCATTTAGACTGACTAAAATACAATGACTACATGACAATGATTTCAGTGAAATACATTCTCATTTTGCATCATCACTACTACATGGGCCCACCCAGAGCTCAAGTTATGTTGACTGACAGCAGGTTAAGCTGTACATTACTAAACCCAACATGTTCACTTCTTTTGTCTTGTTCACAGAGTATTTTCTGTGAAGACTGCAACTTCACATACTTTTTCCACAAGGACTACCAAGACAGATAAATCCAGACAGCAGATGCACCACAATTTTAACCCCCTTCCACTTTCTGCTTTAAAAAGCAAGAGCTTCACATGCTGATGCACGTGTTGTGTTTACAAACAATGACAGACCACTTGTACAACTGTGTCCTTAACAATGCACTGCAAATATAATTAATTTTCACTGATACTGTATCGACTATATGTGGATCATTAGTTCATGGACAGACAAGTGGACCATAGGGGGGCAAATACCTTAAGAATGGATAGAGATTAATTTTAGGTCTTAGGTTTGTTAGAGCAGCAAGATATTTTAGGAAACCAGATATGTGCAATGAAAAACTAAACTTTCCATCAGAAATACAAAATGACTGATTGACTGCTTTTATTACCTTTGCCTCACATTTCAAAACAACCTACTGTGTTAAGCGTATTCAACAATTTCTGTTAATCACACAATCGCCTATGCATTAGATATAAATCAAATTGCTGCATTTATGAGCACACAGTGTACTAAATATACTAGATCTTCAGATGTGGTTCTGACCACCATGATTTCAAAGCATGAACACATTTGTAAAGCCAGCCTTGTACACAAATGAAATACTTCCCTCTGAGCGATATAATGTACACCTTATCTTTACAGAGAATTGTAACATGATAGTATCAAAATGCACAACAGAAAATATAACATCAAAATAGCAATTTTATACTTAAATTAATCATTTTTCTCTGTATCACTCTGGCAATGTGTTCAATTTGCTGTTTTTGTGTTTTCTCTCTCTCTCTCTCTCACTAGGTAGGAGCCCTCAGCAGCAAAACCAGGAGTGGTGAACAGTTAATAGTGGCGCTGCAATAACAATAAAATGTCATCAATCTGTGGGCGCCTCCTGCCTCTGTCACACCAAGTTTGTACAAAGTAATGACATTAGACCCAGAGTAGCATGCACGCTGCTCTCTTAAAGGCACCGTACCTTCCAAACAAACAAACATGACACCCAGAGAGAGAAATGTGGAGGTAGGAATAAGGAGCAAGAGGACAGAGAGAGGGATAAAGGATAAGAGATGATGTAGAAGGAGGAACAAAGGTAGAGAAATAATAGCTTCTGCAGCAACCATTTTGAATTTTCAAAACACTCAACTATACCAACTACAGCTCAGAGTATAAGCCATGCAAATATTAGATGTCTGATTCTAGAAGAAAACTAATCTCAACAATTCAGTGAAACTGCCATCACTTCAGTTTTGTGTCATATCACCAGTGTTAGCCATTGCAAAAGTTATACAAAGCTATCATATAAATACAACAATTTGACAACAGCATCAGCATGTTAATATAATTAACACTAACAAGATAACTGTAAGACTCATGACTAGCATTTTGTGTAGCTAACACCCCAGAAGGACATACCTGACAGCCATCCATCTATTATCTATACCTGCTTATTCCTAACCAGAGTCACAGGGATCTGCTGGAGCCGATCACAGCTCTCTTTGGGTGAAAGGCAGGGGTACACCCTGGACAGGTCACCAGCCCATTGCAGTGCCCATACCTGACAGCCATTTATTAGTATTTTTTTCAACATTGAAAAACAACTTGCTAACGAGACAAAGTGACATAGAGGCAGTGAATGAAAAAAATACTTAAGTTGTTAATATAGTTTAAGAATAATACCAACACATTCTGTCATTCAGTGGTGATTTGTGCTGACTGGAGTGAGACTGCAGTAGATGTAATGTGATGACTAAGTTCAGTACCAATGCGTGACGTGCTAATGCCTTGTTGGAAATTGCATTAATGCTAAACACTGAAGATGCTACTCATCTTTGTGCATGACGCAGTGAAACTTCAATAATTCATAATTAATTTAAATAATAGACATAACACATATCAGCTACCAACGCTGGTCAAACTATAAAACATGTCATTACATCTTAATTTATTTGACCTACTTGCATGTGTGTTTGTGGCAATGCCGGTTTTACACATTTAAATATGGATGGAGATAAGTGTGTGTGCGTGTGTGTGTGTGTGTGTGTGTGTGTGTGCGCGCGCGCGTGCACATACATGCATGCTTTTGCATAGATTTGTGTGTACTTATGTGTGCCAACATGATCTCATTTGGGTGTCTAGCATCCATCTGCATGCCCGCTGGTGACACATCAGCCAAGAGCCTCCATCAGTGGCACAAACTCTGGGGGATGGGGGTTGAAGAGGGACAGGAGCACAAGAGGGAGACAAAAGTGTGTATGTGTGTGTAAAATGTAAGAACAAGGGAGGCAGGATGAGAGAAAGAGAGAGAGGGGAGGGTCTGGCCAGGCCACATTAACCCTGCGTTGCCTGAGGCCAAGCCATGCCCTGATCCTGTTTCTAATTCGCCCCTGCTGGCAGTGCTAATGCCAGCCACTACCAGTTACCACACAATCTGCTCAGGGGACTGCCCAGCCCTGCTCAGCCTTACACCCACATATACAGAAGTCTGGGATGGGCCATGCATAATTATTAGCATTATAGACTACTTGGATTACTGCTGCTTATGCAATCATCATAAAACTAACTAGAAGAAATATGACTTTAGTGCCAATGAAAAGTCCTGCACCTCTACCATGATGGTCAACCACCCACTGGTGTCAGCAAGTCTCATGCCTATGTGAGTAGAGATATTTGGCTGCTGATTACTTATCCAACAGTTAAGTGGAGAATTTGGACAACTAAAGAAATTTTCTGGTTTTACTAAAATATCACCCTGGGAGTTACATTTATGTGTCATGTTTCCTTGAGCTGATATGGGAGATCCATGACCAATCTTGTACAAGTGGATAGACAGGTGATAAAACGCAGGTGGTCAACAGCGACTGCTGTGTGGTTTGGCCAGAGCCAACCAGTCATTGCTTGGGAGCTGAAAAGGTCTGACTGCTCAACGTAAGACTTCTGGAATGGTAAAGATGACCCAGGCTTTACACACATGTTCGACTCTGTTCTGCAAGCATTGTTTTTAAACCGCATGTGAAGAGAAAGGACTGTCTTCAGTCATCACCTTCTGAAATTATTCCTGGAGGAGCCAAGTGATTATGACCAATGACACATGCAGCATCTCTAATTGGGAATTACACATGATTCTTGGGACCCTCTCTTGGGAGTCATTTGAACCCACTGACTGAATCCCTTTGAAGCTGATATCTGTTTGAACAGTGCTATTGCTTTCTTTCATCACATTTGTGTTCTCTTTGTCTATCCAGACTGCATACTGCATGAAGACAAGACAGGATCAGGAAGTAGATTTTTGCAGCTGCATCATGGTCAATGTCACGTCCCTGAAAAATCACCAATGTGAGTTGACATGCTCTTCATTAGTTTGTCCAGTGGGGATCATTTACAATAATGTATGTACCACTTCAAAAGCTTATAGTTAGCATATAAAAGCCAGTAGGAGTGGGAGGCCACAGGAAAAAAAACATACCCAGGCCCATAAATGTTCAAGAAACCTGGGCACATGAAGGCCAATGGGCACTGGCTCTGGAGGAATAGTGTACGTCACTGCAGGGCTGATCAGGGTCACAGGAGAAACCTGAAGAAAATTAAGCACAACTGATATATTAAGCCCTACTGACACAAGCACTAGTTAATCTGATGGCAATTTAACATGCCACGATGGCTCTTGATGACAGCCTTACTAGGCAAATAACATTTATTACCAATAACATTTTAACAGTACTGAAGTGAATGTCAGATTAAGGTAAAGGCTATAGCAGTACAAAGTAAAAAGAGTGCAGAGTGAACTTTCTTTAGATCACTGCAATGCCTTTTTTAATTTCAATCTTTATCTCTCATGCAGAGAAAAGAAAATCAGTTTAATAAACTATGCAATTTTGTGAAACTGACAACTTTAAGTTAAGATTCTTCCCACATCAGATCAGTATGTACAATTCAAGTTGGTTTGTTTTTCTTTACTTATACATGCTCCCTCTCTATAGTTCACTATAGTTCTATAGTACGTTAGATTTGGTGTGAGGAAGAGCATGTAACCATCTACATCCAGAACCTGGAGAACAGAAAGAGGACTATTTACGCTCTCACAATGGTGAAAGTGGCACTGTTGTCTCTATGTGATAGGCCGTGGCCACATGCATAGTGCTTCAATGATCAGAATGAGTGTAAGAACCTCATCTGTCTCTTCCATGCCCTGGAGTCATGATCTGTGTACTGGACAAGAAAGAGTCTCTACAGGTGTTTTAGTCTGAGAAGCAGCATTGCACAGCGTAACTGTTCAACACTTCCTGAAAGTGTCTCTATTGTTCACTGCATTTCTCAGGGAGATGGATGATTGAAATGAAGGGCAACGTGGTGGGCACAGAAAGAAATACAAGATACAGAAAAGTATGTGGGTGTCAAGGGAGAGACAACAAGTGAGACAGGTGCCTGAGAAAAACAGTGTTAAGATGAAAAAACCCTCAACAGCCTCATGCAGATAAGTTCACAAAGAAAATTACAGAACAAGAAACTTTGCCAGTCACTGTCACATTATACATCATCACAATCATCGATGTGATAAAGTATAATGTCCAACAGGGTCCAATTTTATTCTACCCTCATGCAGATCGACACACTGATATGATACACAAGTTGACTGTCTTATATGCCTTTTATCGCTGGCAGTGTTAACCACTACTAACATTACAGACAAGGTAAATGTTCTTTACATGCATGCATGCATGTAGACCTAGTTAAATAAAAGCACATGGTTAAAATAAATGAATAATGAATAAATATTAATTTAACTATGGAAATGATCTCAATAAAACTCAGGAAAAAAGTGTAATTACAAAATAATCTCTCTGTGCATCTCTCTCACGCTCTGCTTTCTCTAACACACCAGGTGCCAAATATCATGAGAGCATTTTGACTTTTTCAATAAATGTCCTGTTGCGTCTGAATAAAGCCATAAGGAACCCTAATATAAATACAGAATGTCAAAATAACTAAAGGCAATCACTTCAGCAGATAAATAAAACCAGCAACATTGCATATTTGATGTCCTGAAAGGGCTTTCTAACTGTAGATGTGTGAACACAGAGAGAGACTTATAATTCTGCATTATTCTGTAACTTCATGCTGAACCTCCACACATGCAGTTCTTGGTTAAGAGCCCCTGTTGCATGGCTCATATTCACAGGTTTATTCCAGGTTAGCTTGCAGAACGGGGATTATGCAACTTCTTGTGTATTTCTGAGTATTTTTATTAGTAATAGCATGTGACACTCTAAAGAGAAATACATACAACAATCTGAGAGAGATGGATAGCCAAACGTTAGTTTCTCAGGCACTGTCACAACAAAAAAATAATTTAATCCTTTAATTTATCAGCCATCAATTTTTATGAATAAATGCACTGTGATTTCTTGTTTAAGAAGCTGGGGCAGGGTAACTTAACAGCAGCAAAATATAAAAATACAAAAGTGACACTGTCTTAAGATCCTGTGCTCAAATTCCACTTCAAATCTAAACTTAAATATTGTTCACTAATAATTTCATGTCTTTTTTCCTGGTCTCTTAATTAATATACTGAGGGATCAAAGCAGAATACAAGCTACTCTACGTGATCAAGCTTTTTTTTTTTTTTTAAATCAAAAGCCTGCCGATCCAGGCAGGGCACAGGAGAGTACAACAGGGAGCAAACTCACTGTTTGTGTGCATGTGTGTATACTGTAGCTAAGAGCTAAGCTAAGCTCAGAAGCAGGGCCCCATGCTTCCCTCTTTTCACCGTGTCAAGCAACACGCACACACACACACACACACATACAAATACATTTCCTCTCTCCATGTTAAGGAGGTTGGGGGGTATGTTGGTTGCCTTGGAAACACGTCAGTCCAGATAATTATTACTGTAACTGTCTCTGCACACCCCACCTATAATAGAAATGGATCATAAATTATAATCACTGAGTGGCAGCCTTCTGTTATGGCTGTCTGCTTGTTGCTGCCACCCACTGGGAAGCAGAAGAAATACAAGATACAACACTGAGCCATGTGTAGCTGGTGCTGACTCCAGTTGTACAGCTTCACGTCTGTATCTCATTTCATTGCCTTTGCCTGAACTGACACAGAACATAAAAGTATGTCTACTTTTTCTTTTGTTTTCTCTATTTTTAGTAAATCATTTTCACTGTGAATGTCAAACCCAGATGACAATAGCAATTATTTAAAAACATTAACGGCAGAATGGAAATATGGCATCATGCCGAATCTGTTTAAATATTTACAAAGGCCTATTCCCATGGCCCATTCCTAAGTAATCAAAAAACAATTAAATATTCTTCCCAGTTGAAAGTCGCTTTTTTGTTTGTTTGTTTTTAAAACAAAATAATTCTGTGCCTTATAAAGAAGTAGTCTGGGATTGAGTAGTAATTGCAAAGTGAGCGCCCTACTTTTTCTCTCCCCCTTTGTGAGAACTGGGAAGGAACAACCAAAAAATAAAAAACAAGGGGGAAATGAATAAACAAACAAAAAATAAATTAAAGTAGCATTAAGAATATAAACTATGCAGCTGAAGGAAATAAGATAATTGCTGGACTGTGTATTTATCATGTCTTTTGTTTAGCAATCATATTCCATAATTATTAGTTGACCTTCAATGTGATAGCCATAGCTATCAAAGTGTTTCTGTGCAGCAGAAGACTTTAATAGTGTTGTATTAGCAGAAGAGACACTTTATTTCACCTTCTTTCTCCATCTTCACTTTTGCTTTTAAAACATTTATGGCTTTATATCCCTTTACATTAGCTGCTAAACAGCTGAGTTTAATTCAGCTTTTTCTTATGAAGTGTTTTCTGATAGGAGGCAAGTGTGCAAGAGGTCTCCACCACACCGCCAATTACTGGTAAGACACAACTTCCTTACATCAGTTTCCATTTTTAAACATAACTTCAACCACAGCGGTCAGATTACTGAAATGCAGCAGGGTTAAAAGCCAAACCTCAACAAAAAAATCAGGTGCCATATCTGGTGTCAACTGTGCTCACCTCTTCTGTTTTAAAAAGAGACGCGACAGCGTTTTATTTCCTGCAGCCACTCACAGATGAGCAGCAAAGTTTCAGGCTGTTCAAATGACCTCAGCATTATGATTGTAACTCTGCAGAAAGCCTGGCAATAAAACCTTTTAATCATCAGTTGTTGTTTCTGCTGAAATCCCAGTCCATTTCTTTTCAAAGGACAGACGGTGTCACACACAAAGACCAACACACACACGTACACACACACACACACACACAATCAAGCATGCTGAATCTCTTTCAAAATAAAGAAAAAGGAAACATCTTCTATCCAGTTAGTGAACAACTTTAAATTACACGATCTCGCAACTTCATTTCAAAAGAGAAGATGTGGCTGTTTCAGGAGGGAGGGCCTTTGAAAAGTTGATGGCACCTCATGTTGGCGGTTTACGGCCAAGGGTTTTGCTCACTGCACACTGCAAATCACAGGTGAGTTTCCTCATTAGACACTATTGACAGGCCACATAAAACAGAATCTAACACTTCTCCAAAAAGCTCAGCAGCCACCATCTACCAGGCCCTTTTGGTCTACCTCCTTCCTTTCCCTATCTTCTTCAGTCTTGTCTCTCTTCTTTTCTCTGCCATGCATATTTCAGATCAGGGATGGATGTCAGGCAGTGCGTGGAAATTATTAATCTCAGGTTCTGTGCTTGTGGTGAGCTGTTTAAGCATTCATACTAACAAAGGGCAGCAAAGTCACGCAACAGGGCTGACAGCAGACCTGTCTTTCTATCTCCATACCTCCAACTGTCTACTTTCTAATCTTCTCCTACCATCTGGAGTGGCCACACACACATTCTCACTTTTTGTCTGTTTCTCTGTCAGTCTTTGCTTCTGTCTCTCTCTCTGGCTGACCTTTGGAGCCGCTTAGGTTCACAAAACACCTCCAAACAGTTCCTCTCTAATGGCCCACTACTCAAACAATCGGTAGAACGACCTGAGGAAGATGATTGATCTCTGACAAGTGGCTCGATGCATTCCTGTGAGTCATTAGATCAGCCTGGATGAGAGAGAGAGAGAGACCTATCGGAGAATTGGTACAGCTGTGTGTACAACCACACCAGGCATTTATCTAATGTCAAGACATACAGACAACCTTTCGTTTGATGCTGGAAGAGCTTTGGAATGACAACAGCATTCGAATCCACACTGGCATACAGAAGCTCAGGGCTGTGCACACAAATGTGCATATATTTCTCACAGAATTCAAGGTGCTCATATACTGTATGTGCTCACATTAAATTAATCTGCAAAAGGAGAATAGACACACAGATACACATTCGCACAAGCAGTCAGCACTATAACGGTATCACAAGAGGAGCTCAGCACTGTGGAAAAGAGAAATGTGTTCTTTAAAGATCCTCTTGTTGTGTTGTCGCACTGGGAGATAAGGACGGATTAGGCTGAGAGATGCTCTGAGCTGAGACACGCAAACATGCTGTTGAACATGGAAGTGAAGCACCAGAAACTCTCTTCCCAACCAATCAACAGAAACACACACACACACACACACACACACACACACACACACCCTCACACACACACACACACACACACACACACACACACACACACACACACACAGAGTGAAAAGAGTACTGTACAGTACAGAAACTTACTTTTAGATGTGTGAACACCAAAAGGTGTGTCTTAAAAACTATTTGTCTTAAAAACTATAAATAAAATTTTCCTAATTCAGATATCTTAACAAAGGCTAGGGATGATTTTGCCCATTTTAAGGTGAACAGTCATTAACAAAAGTAATATCTGCAACAGGAACCATAAATGCTGCCTTAAGAACAGTAGGCCCTTCACATAAGAAGGCATAATTTTTTCCTATTACTCTAAGAAATTATTGATATTTTAGTGTGTCTTGATTTAATCAGTAGAGCTTTAATGTTTTGTACAGGCCAGTTTAATGAATTTTTTGAAGGTTAAAGTTTTTGCCAGTCACTGGCTTGGATATAATACAGGTTAAACATATGCAACTGTTATTTACTCATTTTTACTTATCAACTGCAACTAATTTAAAGTTGGATAGATGTTATCTGTCTTGTCCATCTTTTTATGCTGAAGCCGGCATTTGAGAAATTCTGAGGTCACCTTGAATATTACTGAAGATTTTACAAACCAAAGAGGCAAAACTTTTATGTTCCATATTAAAGAGTGCATTTTGTGTTTGTATATATTTATCATTCAATCATACATTTATACTCTTAAACTCTATAAGCTTAATTTACTCATGACATAAAAGAAAAGAAACAATATGAAAGAAAGATTAACTGGGAGTGTGCTTGCTGAAACTGACATGCAGCCAAAGGTAACAGCCAAGTTTAACTCAGGCCTGTCATCAAGTTTCCCATGGAATAAACATTAATTAGTGGCAGCTGATATGACCTACTACTGCAGATGTCATTTTGACTAGTAGTCAACAAGGAGAATTTGTTAATCTTATGACTCTGTGCAATTACTGTCAGAGTTTAGCAAATCCATTTATTTTGCCAGCGTAAGTGCAACCAAAGAAAGGAACATATTTTGATATTATTTTAATATAAACCAGCCAACAAATATACCAGGACTGGCACAGTGATTCTTATGGTTATCGGTACCTTGAATATTACTAAAGATTTTACAAAACAGACATTCTTGTCACCTTTGGACCTCAGTGTCTTTGAAGGCAGCTATAACCCAGGCTGAAAGTGTAGAATCAAATGCATTAGTGTTGAATTTGGCTAGGCTTTAATAAAAAGAAACAAGGTTTCTCAAATTTAATGCTTCTCAAACCACTGCACCCTTATCAGATGCTTGAACCACCATGACTAGCTGTCTGTGACTGACGAATTAAAAACTTTGCCTTCTGGCTCAGCACTGTCTTGACCACACCACTGGTATAAGGCCTGCTGATGCTGCACCAATTTGTCCTCCTCATGCTCGATGTTACTGCAACTCTCTTGATCTGAGTGTGTAAGATATATGGCAACCGATAAGATGATAGGACCACAACTTCAATCAATGATCTTTGGCCTATGGTGTTTTGATACCAACAGAACTATAGCGTCCCTAGATGGCCATTCCAAGGTGCCATTCTGATGCTTCAAGAACAATGGATGCCCCTGGCTGCTGTTAAGTGCATAAGCACTGAAAGTAAGTGCCCTACTCTCAGAAACCCCACTGTATAGAGGCAACAACTCCAGCAGGGAGTAGAGTGTTCCCAACCTTGCATAATGCCTTGCACCCCTTCAAAATTTCCAGTTCCTCTCCAGGATTTTAGTTCAAAACCAGCACTGTCCAGGGAGGTTTGGTCAGGTCTGGTTTGCAATGCACCCTGCACCAATGCATATCCATGCAGGTGTAAGCCCACGTGGTGGAGGCTCCCTGACATTTCTTAGGGTTGTGCCTGACCAAGTCTCATGGGTGTGTGAATTGCTCTTGGTCTGGCCTCTGTCCAGGACTAATTTGCGTGGGAGAAAATCAGAGGCTGCTGCACCAGACAACACAGCTCCAGAGATGCACAAATCATTTTAACATTATGGTGATAATTCTTAGAGAGATTGGTTATATATAACAAAACATGTAACTTCAAATTTAAAATGTTTTGAGTAACTCTAAAAAAGCAGATACAGTTCATTGCTATAAGCATTCATTCCTACTGTCTTGAGTTCTTTGTATTAATACCAGACATTGCACAGTACATAACTTTATGTGGTTTGGCCCTGGGAATCATTAGAAAGCAGGTATCTTTCACAAATAGAAATGTGACATACAAAGAAATACATATAGACATGGATAAAAAGTGTACACACAATTCCCTTCCCTTCCCTTTCACTTTCAGTGAAAATCATTATCCAGGCTAGAAATATGAGGACAGGGGAGGGGAAAAGAGGAGTATAAGTGATAAAAGTAGGTGAAAGAATGAATAAGATAATTGCCTCCATATTTCCATTATAAATCTCTAAAAGTTGATGTAAAAAGGCTAGGGTGTATCATTGCTCTTGCTCCTTATCCATCCACTTTCCCCTTTATCTTTTTCACAGATAACTATCACGACTTACACACTTTTTATCACCAGGCCACAGTGACATAAACCAAAAAGGGACCACAGGATAGACCAAGAATATATGGGAAAAAAAGGAATATCTCCAATCCAGGCTGGGTGAGTAATTAGCAGTGGGGTGAGGGACAGGGAAAATAATATGGTGTGTGTGTGTGTGTGTGTCTGAGTGCTTACCCAGATCAGGGAAAACTGACAGTGCCTAAACAGCAACATTTCATTTCACTACATTTTACAGATATTCTTATTCACAAACTAATAATCACAGATACATTCCCAGTGACACACCTCACACTCCACATATCATTCATTCAGGTAAAAGGTTTTTTATACATGGCACATCCATGGCACTACTATGGCTATTGGCTGATCAAACGCTCAGCTCATCCAACTTCCTGCTATCATCATTGTCTTCAGGCACTATAATCTATAGACGTGATGGAAAACATTAAAAACAGTTGCCAGCAGATAAAAACAGCTGGGACAGGCTTGAATAAGCAAGAAATAAGACGCTTGATTAGATTAAAATAATTGCAGTGGAGCATGCAAGTGATCCAAATAGGCCGCACACTAAATGAGATACTGTAGGTAGGTACATAGGAAAGAAAGAAAGAAAGGATGGATAGACAGATAGATAGATAGATAGAGAGAGAGAGAAAGAGAGAGACAGATGGGAATTTTCAAGGAGAGGAAGTTTAAAAGAGCAGAAGGAGAGAGCAACAGACAGGGGAAAGAAGGATAAATGAGGGTGACTAAAAAGAGTGAATAATGGAGAGAAGGGGAGAAAAATGAGATGGAAAAAATAGAGGAGAGGCCAGATTGAGAGGAGGAGTAGAGGGAAAAGGAGGAGGGAAAATATGGGTGGAAAAGAGAAAGATAAAGGTAACAGGAAATACAGAGCAAGCAAACACTGACTCATTGTCTTTGTGAGAGTGTGTGTTCTTCAGCGAAACAGAAGGAAAAAGTTAAGTTGTATGTTCATATGTGCATCTATGCAGGATATTTCT
The DNA here is from genome assembly GCF_900324485.2 of Mastacembelus armatus. Taxonomy (NCBI): domain Eukaryota; kingdom Metazoa; phylum Chordata; class Actinopteri; order Synbranchiformes; family Mastacembelidae; genus Mastacembelus; species Mastacembelus armatus. The sequence goes on from NC_046635.1 coordinate 26,466,350, forward strand.
CTCAACAACCTGGTGACATAGCAACTATTTACAGCGCTAATTGAATTATAATAGCTAGCGAGCTAACACCATGTTAGCAAGCTTAGAATGTGCTAGCACTAGTCAGTCACAATAGCCCTTCATGCTTCTTGGCACCCCTGTAGTATTTTGTTCTCATGAATGTACACCATGTCATTCAATAGGAAGTTTTACTGAAGAAGGGAAAAGGTTCTCTGAGCTAGCTAGCTTAGTTAGCTTGCTAACTTTAAGTGAACGATAAAAACAAATACATAACTGTAAATAAAACATTGGAAAAAGCTACAAAAAGCCAATATCATTTGTAGGTTGGTTAACTCTAATATGGTTTATTCAGTTAGTTTCAAGAAACTAGACCAGTTTTTATCTGGTCTGGTGTTGCATGTTAGCAAAACGTGTTTTATGTAAAGGCTGGCAGTGGAGGTAAGCCTGGCTGTCTGAATCAGGATAATGGGACCTTTTCTGTCCTTGCCACAGGTCACTTAAAATACACTGCACCAGTTTTTCTGATCAATCAGAAATTTCCAGTTGAAGAACACAGAGTATAACAATTTTGGAATGTCAAACTAGCCATACAACACTGAGAATAAAGGCGATAGTTAAGAATAAATTAAAAAGTATATAGTTGTACATTCCTTTAAAAACAGGAATTTACAAAGTGCTTTGACAGTAAGCAGTAGTAAGAATTAAAATATTTATACACATATGTACATACAAATATACAGACACATACACATATACAGTATATACACACAGTACACAGACACATAGATATATGCATACATATGCATACACACATACATAAGGTTAAAAAAAAAACCTAAAAAAAAAAAAAAAACAACCAAGACCACATAAAAGCATGTCTGTAAAAATGGGTTTTATACACTAGTTTGTTCAAGACTTATTTTGACGTCAACATTGCGTTGACTATTTGTTTCTGGTGCCCCCAAAAGCCAAAATTGTAGGTTTAAGCTTGGAATTAGGTTTAGGCTAGGGTAAGGATATGGACTGCTCCATTTAGTTAAGATAATTGAGGTTATGGTAAGGGCTGATAATATGCTATGTCAGCAATGGTCTTTACAAGTATAACTGTGTGTGCACACAAGTACAAGGTCAGAGGTAGATGTGAAAAGGGGAGGCCCTCATTCCCTGCAACCTTCAACACACAAATCACACATACACACAGTTCTCCATAGCCCACATCCACCCATGTCCCTTCCATCCACCACAACCACAATCCAGTTCAGTGCCAAGGCAACACAGATGCAAAGTCCCCCCTGACCGGGTGGCTGCCAAGGCGCCATTTCCAAAGCATCTCCACCAGCTGGAGACTCTCTGATGGGGCCAACACATCCATTTCCCTGGTAACTGACAAGCCCGGTCACACACACAGGGACACACATGCATAAAAACATGTATATGTACCCCTGTGAATATGTATATGCCACACACGTGCTGTGTACTATCAATGCCTTTCCCCTCTGTGAAAAGCCCTCCTATCCCTCCTCCTTACCATGTTTGTTGCCAGGTCTATTATCACACAGGATGTGCTGCAAGGCCACAGAACAACACCTAGACACATTTACACCAAGTTACCAGACATATGCAGTGAGCACCCCACTCTTCTGATTAGCAGATCCAAGATCTCATCTTTGCTTATGTATGCAAACACAAAGATGTGCCTCAAAAAGTCAGATTACACTGAGATCTACAGTATGTGATATACTCAGGATCTATATATAAAATTGTCTAATAGGAAAAAAATTGTAAAATTGTGTACTGTCATCCAAAATATATGGCGCTGGATGGTTACAACTGAATACAACCTGAATTCATACAACTTGCATGACACCGTGGGTTGCAATGCCATACAACCACCATCAATGTTCCTGGCATGAATAAATAAAATGTTTCTTCTCGAAAAGTCCTGTGTCAATCAGTACATGCTTTAGTGTCTCACCCTCACTGATTATGTCCTAAATATCATCATCTTATTCATCACTTGATTTTTTTTCCCCAAAGATAAGGCAAGCATAAAAACTTAGGGACTAATAGTCTGCTCATTATCTTTCTCTATTTGTTTGATTACAAGAAGAGTTTGATGTACTGTACATTTATCCATTGGGGTCTTAATACATTTACATTTTATGTTTAGTAATACACATTTCTCAATATTGAGTTCAACTTTTCAAGAGCTAAGTCCTGCTCAAGTTGCAGAACTATTGGAGTGTTGATGGAGCAAAACACCCAATTAATTAAACAAATCATAATCCGTTGTCACTTATTACTGTCAACTAATAAATGGTGTTTGTAGAACTGTTGTATAAAAGCAATTTCACACTGTGATGTACTGAATATCAGCACAACTTGAATATCAGCACAACCATAATACCTTCAGCTAATACTGCATCATAGCCATGCTAATGTCCAGTACAACAGTGCACCCTCAAGTGTGTATTTTGTTTAGTTATACTGACACTTGCTAGAATCTGCTTCTTCTAAAACAAGGAAATAAAACTGCATGAAGTCGAAATTGATGACATCTGACAGACCAGCAGTCAGGTGAGAAGAATTTTTGTTGTATCCTAAAACACTGTAAAAATAAATAATTAATAATATGATAGTCGTAAAAAAAATAAGTTTCACCTTTAGCAACAGTGTGCTCAATATCTCAGGATAGTGTAACTTGTCCCTACCCTGTTCTTCATTCCTTTGTCTCACAGAGGAATTTCTTTCCTCATGGATGTAGAAAGTTTATGATTAGATGTCCATCCTGGGTACAATGAATGTTGGACATCTGGACATATCTGCAGAACATTGCCAGGAAAGGATAAGACATGAAAAAAAAAAATACTTTCTCGGGATGAGTAGCATTATGGCATTTCAATATCTTTAGCTATAACTGCCAACTCAGAACAAGAATCCACATGTGATGCCATCCTGCAGTATACTCAACCCACTAACTAATGAGCAGTAACAATGTGGGCACAAAAGTGGAACAATGTCAGTTCCACTGGGCTCAACATGTCAAGGACCATTAAAGCAAATAGAATGTATTTCACCATAATTTGGAAAGGGTATGAATACCTTAGCAAATAAGAGATTTCAATTTATAATCGTTTATAAATTTTCATGCTTATAGTTTTGTCCTTTCCCTGAGCTGCCACTTTACCGTAGTGGAGGGTTTTGAGTGTCCGAATGATCTTAGGAGCTATATTTTCGGGGGCTGTATGTACCTCGGATACAAGCAGCTGAAATGAGCTTTCTTCGCAGGGTGGCCGGGCACTCCCTTAGAGATAGGCTGAGGAGCTCAGAGTAGAGTTGCTGCTCCTCCACATCGAGAGGAGTCAGCTCAGGTGGCTCGGGCATCTGTTCCCGGATGCCTCCCTGTGGAGGTGTTCTGGGCATGTCCCACCGGGAGGAGTCCCCAGGGAAGACCCAGGACATGCTGGAGGGACTGTGTCTCTCAGCTGGCCTGCGAATGCCCCAGTGTGCCCCCGGAAGAGCTGGGGGAAGTGACCAGAGAGCAGGAAGTCTGGGCATCCCTCCTTAGGCTACTGCGCCCATGACCCAGCCCCAAATAAGCAGAAGAAAATGGATAGATGGATGGATGGATGTTTTGTCATTGTGGGTTTTTGTGTGTAGATCGATTTTACTGATTTTATCAATTTAAAATGTAATGTACAATGCAGCAAGTGTCTGAATGAAGCCACTGCAGGTATGAGAGAAGATGCCTCACAGACCAGACAAACCACTGGAGCACAGCGGGCATCTTTTCTCTGATGTCAGTGTTTCACATTTTTATTATTCTATAATTATATATCTATTTTATATTTGGCTACAATCCAAATACACAGAAACCAAAAAAGTGCAAATGCTAGATCAAATTACCTCAAAAGCTGTAATTGTGAAGAACTAAAAAACAAAAGCGAGACATTTACAGGTGACAGGCCTTACTGCCATTAAACAGAACAGGCATTAGTTTTACTGAAAATTGTTTTGCACAGCTTAGGTCCATGTAGGTCCAGGGGAATCTTTTCCAATAAGAATAAAATCACGCACTTTTGACCACAACTTTGTACAGATCAGGGTTCTGTTCTCAGGTGTTTCCCGAGCAATCATCATATCATCCATCTACAGTAAACATACATAAACTAAGAAAGTTCCCTTGTAATCAAGGACAGAGGGAAGGAAGAAATAAAGAAATAAAGAAACAAAAACAAACAAATGAGAAAACAGAGGAGAGAGAGGGGAAGAGTTTATCAACAAGAGGGTAGGAGGCTGCTAAATATGTAATCTCTTCAAAGAGTCAAGATCATGTAAACAGCACCCATTCATGCTAGGCTGACAACGAATTGCAAAGAATAGATTGGCATGGTACGGCATGGCATGGAATGACACAGAATGGGACAAGAGGGAAGGGAAGGAGAAGAGGAACGTGGCTGCTGGAAAGGGATCAGTGGCTGAGCTTTAACCTTGAGGCTCTTTATGTTGGAAAAGGAGAGGGCCCTTAGCCTCCTCTGTCAAGTTTACACACAAAGGGCCAAAGAGGGTTGAGGGTCTGAGGCTTCCTCCAACCCTCCTTACAGTCACCGATTCCTCTCACCGTCTCAGACAAGGTTTAGCAACGTTCATGTCGACAGAACCCTGCAAAAGCTTTTTGATGTCCCTCTTTCTTTTTTTTCTTTTTTTTTTTTTTTAAGAGGCTGGAGGACTTTTGGATGTGGTGCCAAGAACAACAAGCAAGGAGGCAGCTGTGTGCAAGAGGAGGCGGATCTGCCCAGGAATCAAAGATGGCTGGTGAAGAAAGGAAAATAGTGTATCAAAGGAGGGAGAGGGGGGTCCCACGTAATTGGAGTTAGTCTGTGTCTTTAAATAAATTAACTTGGGCGGGGGCCACCAAAACAACACCCAGGGAAGACGCTGGCCATAAGCAGCAAAAACATTTACTTTTCAGGAAGTTTTTGTTTACAGCACTTAAAATCTATGAACTTTGAAGCAGGAAAAAATAATTTACACACAATTACCAGTTTACTAGTCATTAAAGTTGATGTATCCAATATGTTTAAAATGCATCAGTATTTGTAATGTGAATTCATTGCAATGATGAACCAATATAGCTTTGTCACCCACTTCTATTAGATGCAGCATGTAGCTTTTTTAAGCAAAAAATCTGTAATAACTGTATAGTACTTTCCTATAACACCAAACAGGACTAAACGAAAAGTTAATGTTGGACTAATATTTACCATGTGGATAAAATACAACTTGAAATGGATGATAAATGAGCAACTGTTTCCTAACAAATGTAACCTTAAATTTTATAAGGTTAAGTTTCACTGATGTTTGTTTTCATAAGCACCCGAAATCATGAACTAATGGTGAAAACAGTTTTACAATTTCGTCTGGCTGAGGACAAGACTTGTCAAGTGAAAAGAATCCAGATTATATCATTATTGACTTTGGTTTGGGGAGGAAAAGTTTGACAAATGTATGAGATAAACTAGGAAGTGAGACTTTGAAATAAGTAGACATTTAGGAAGTTCAATATGAGAATATACTATTGACACAGACTCAAAATGTCTGAATTTTTTTAAATCTTAGTTGTGGCTATAATCATATTTATATGATATTATCTTTTGAGTATAATGTACCCACAATGTACTAATGTTTTGTGTTTCATGCCACAAAATGCTTTAAAAAGTCTGTAAACGCAACATCTTCCCTGTCTCACTTGATCTGCACAGTTAAGTGATGATGAAGTCAACTTTATGCAATAAACACACTGCTCTTCTATGTTTCTCACTCCATTACAGCTGAAGGGAAACAGCCTCTTAAGCGATATCCAGACGTTTCCCGAGGCTTTGTGCCTCTAGGGACTCCCCTCTCTCCGCCCTTAGCAGGAAGAAATCAGCAGCTAAAGCAACAGCATCTCCTTTCCCTGCGGCTACTCCAACCATACATGCAAACTGCTAATGCCTGGAAATCACATTTCTCCATTGCTTTACCACAATCACTTGTTAAAAGCATCCCTTTTCTACCAATTTAAGCAAGTAAAGAGATAAAAAGAATAAAGCAGGTACAAAAAAATGTTTTATGACGACATTTTTTTTTTCAAAAAACAGTCTCCTGGAGAAGAGAAATGCTTAAGTGACTTTGAACATGGCATGGTTGTTGGTACCAGATGGGCTGGCCTGAGTATTTCAGAAACTGCTGATCTACTGGGATTTTCACGCACAATCATCTCTAGTGTTTACAGAGAATGGTCCGAAAAAGAGAAACTATCTAGTGCCCGGCAATTGTGTGGGCGAAAATGCGTTGTTGATGTCAGAGGATGAGCAGAGTGATTCAAGATGATAGAAAGGCAACAATACCTCAAATAACCACTTGTTACAACCAAGGTATGCAGAATACCATCTCTAAATGCACAACACTTCAAACTTTGAAGCAGATGGACTACAGTAGCAGAAGAACATACCGGTCTTCTGTCAGCTAAGAACAGGAAATTGAGGCTACAATTCACAGAGGCTCACCAAAATTGGAGAATAGAAGATTGGAAAAACATTGCCTGGTCTGATGAATCTCAATTTTAGTCGCAACATTCAGATAGTAGGGTCAGAATGTGGCGTAAACAACATGAAAGCATGGATCCATCCTGCCTCGTATCAGCGGGTAAGGCTGGTGGCGGTGGTGTGATGGTGTGGGCGATAGTTTCTTGGCACCATTTGGGCCTCTTAATACCAATTAAGCACCATTTAAAGGCCACAGCCTACCTGAGTATTGTTGCTGACCATGTCCATTCCTTTGTGACCACAGTGTACCCATTGATGACTACTTACACCAGGATAATGCACCATGACACAAAGCTCAAATAATTTCAAACTGGTTTCTTGAACACGACAATGAGTTCACTGTGCTCCAGTGGCCTTCACAGTCACCAGATCTCAATTCAATAGAGCACTTTTGGGATGTGGTGGAAGAGGAGATTTGCATCAATGATGTGCAGCCAATAAATATGCAGTACTTGAATGATGGTATCATGTAAATATGGACCAAAATCTCTGAAGAATGTTCCCAACACCTTGTTGGATCTATGCCACAAAATTAAGGCAGTTCTGAAGGCAAAAGGGGGTCCAACCATGTATTAGCAACACGTATCTAATAAAGTGGCTCGTGAATGTATAGAGCAAATGTGACAGGCAACCAACAGTCTCTGGAGGCTCTTTGCCTTAAGTCATAATTTGACAGGCAACTCTCAATCTCAGGAGGCCCATGCAAACAAGCAAGCAGTCAATACCTAAAGACTGGCACCTGCGTAGCTCATGGGGAGGTGGGTTTATTAACCCTCAGGGGTCGACAAATGCGCCGGCACATTTTGTGATATATTCTCCTGATAACAACGAAACAAACTTAAATTACTCCGTCGGTTTTGATCATACAGATAAAAGCAATATATCATTTGAATCTGTAAAGGGTCTAGTTTTATTTGTATATACTCATAATAAAACCCTGTGCTTTTGTTAAATAAAGAAAGCAGGCAGGGTGCGCTCTCTGTCTTCTCTGTTTGTCATCTCTCTCCACAGACGTAAATAACACAACCAGAATCTCAGCGAATACTTGGCTCATAAAAATAAGAACTATATGGCTAGAAAGATTTTAAATGAAACAATTCAAGTCGAAAACCAATCATCACTTTTTATTTAATCCGTACGAACCTAAGAAGCTGTACTTTTCTCCCGTATCCCCTCATTACAGCTAATATGATCCTGCCTCACACTGAGCGCACTGTTCATATGAAAATAATCTGAGATGAACCATTATGTGCACGCCCCCGAGAAATGACATAAAACATCAAACTTCATCATAAAGTTTACTCACTTTTTCTATGCATTTGGATGATGGCACGCTACACGGCTGAAGAAGCGCTTCGTGTGTTCCAGACAGTGACGAATAGTTTACTTTGTCCTCACAGGAAAAACAGGACTCAAATGACGAACGTTTGCATCTGCATTGTATTGTATTGTGCTGCACTAATCCCCTATCAGCCATGTCCCTGACTGAAAGGCTCATTATGCGCGTCTTTGTGTGGGTAGGTAAATCAGGTAAATCACATGACTATTCATCCTCAGACACACCTTCCTGCATATGGCGTTTCTAAACAAAAATTTAAATCATTGTATTGTTTTCTGTGAATGAGTGAACAAGATGACTTTCAAATCATTTTGAAGCAAACACTTTTGGCTACAAGATGCATTTCCTTAAAGTCTTGTGAACCAATGCTCTGTTTGTGTTTTATGGTCTTATTTCAGTGACTAAAAAATTGTTGTTTTTCACCAACCATGCATAAACATGTTTTCTCAAAAACACAATCATGTATAAACTTGCTGCTCACATATTATTGTAGCCCAGTTTGTGCTGATTACAGTGTTATTAGACTTCAGACATTAATATGTTTAAAAGCAACTGAAAAAAATCACAAATGTCAGGGCATGTCAAAACTTGTCCAGGGCCTCAAAACACCCTCAGACCCCAGAGGATTAACATACAGTTCAGACTGCGTGAGTCACTGTTCTGACATTTCATGCTGTTTCTGTTGTTGGTGTTTTTTTGTTTGTTTTTTTTTTGGTTTGATTTTTTGTATGGTTTGTTTGTTTTGAATGCTCTTACCTTGAATAGGCTAAGCCCACCCAAAGGGACTGCACACTATTGCTTATAGGGTTTACAGTGTTTTAAAACTGATTTCAGCAAAAGCTTTTTCTGAATCATTATCCATAACCATGCTTTGTGATTGCTCTGGGGGCAGTTGTGTTGTACATGGTTGTTTCAGAAATAAAAAAAGGTACTCAATGTATCAGTTAGGGTTAAGAGAATTCCTGTCAGTGAAACATAATCTCTGCAGTAATTATCCAATCAAAGGTTTTTAAATATGTGCTTATTTAAATCCAAACTGCAACTCTTATTTTGGGCAGGCAGTGTATGATCGCTTTAACTTTACCACAACTTAAACTTATTACAGTCCATGAAGTTTATTGTTGAGTTCATTATTTTTCAGTTTATTACACAATCTTTCAGTTTTATTTACCCACAGCCATTTATTTGTTTTTGTTTTTTTTAACTGGATGGGTAGGGAATCAATGACAAAGTGAATCACGGGCAGACTGACTAAGAGTAGTTTAGATAATGACAAGGCTGTCTTGGTACAAATAAGAGCGAGTGTCTGACATACTAACTATGCTATATGATATCTATTTTTTTCCCTTTTATTCTGTCTACCTGTATTGTTTTTCTCTGTTCTTTCACATGTGTTTGCAAAAAATATACATTTCAATAAGCATTTTAAGTAGCGTGCTTAGGGTAATAGGCAGATCTCTAGTGGAAAATGGGACCTCACGCCAGCTCTACTGGACAATTTTACATTTAGGGCTATTTTCCAAAGGTTTGACAGAAACAGTCAGGTGCAGAATCATCCAAAATGAACATAACACCCAAAGACTGAAACTCCTAGCAGGACAAAAGATGCAGCTATAACGCTACACGTACCTGTAAGCCACTCACCAAAATAAATATTGCATATTTAATGATTCAGCAAAGATAATTTCACGTTTCAGGATATTTGATTTTTGCCTGTCAAGAAGTAAGAAATTATAAAGCAGACTATGTCGGCACACCATCAAAAATACAATTTTAGTTTAAACCATAAGACGTGAAACTATTTTCTCCTTCAGAGCTGATGGACAAAATGAGCTCCTACACCACCCATACATTGTCTCTACAGCTTGTTCCTATCAAGGATCACAGGGATCTGACGCCAATCCCAGCTGACATTAAGCACGAGGCTGGGTACACTGTGAACAGATCGCCAATCAATCACAGGACTGACACACAGACAAACATTCTTAGTCATTCACACCTATGGGCAATTTAGAGTCACAGTTAACCTAAAACAAACTGCATGTCTTTGGACTGTAAGAAGAAGCTGGAGCACCTGGAGAAAACCCACATATAAACCATGCAAACAGAAAGGCCCAAGGCCCTGTGGCTTGAAACTAGAACCTTCTAGGCACAGTTCATCAACACAAAACGTTTTTTATAAAACCCCAAAACAGACGTTGTGAGTTTTTGCATATTGTGGTTTTTTTTTGTTTGTTTTTTGTTTTGTTTTTTTTTTGTGCTTTTCACACGTTTGAAGTTTGACAAAGCATTTGAAGCAAACATTATTGGGGTGGACCAACCAGGATTTTATTTATTTATTCGTTTAAAATTTGATGGTATTTGGTGGGTTGTCTCCTAAGTTGTCAGGACATTGTCAATTAAATTTGCTCACATTCGCATTGGCCTGTTTAGGAATTATAAGACTTAGTGTTTGAAGATCTTCAAAAGGTAATTAACTACACAAGAAAGAATAATAGGTAATTTAACCAAATTGGAGTGCAGTAGGGAAACATTCTGTATAAAAATTGCACCCATTACACAATTAAAAAGTCCATAGATTTTGGTCTGGAGAAATTCTGCTGTCATGTGTGGTGACATATCGTTCTACAGCAAATGACATTTATATGAAATAAAATTTAAGACCCAAAGTGACTTTGGTTTAAACTGTAAATCAAATTCAAGTTTACATACAGTATATACTTTAGTAACATTCTTAGTAAAACTTTCTTACTACTACTTGGTGATCACAGTGAATACAGTTGTCAAACAGGCTACTTTTTTTTTTTTTTGGTAGAGATGGCATGGTAAAGGCGTTGAGAGCTTGATGGAGAAAGAATAGAGATTATTATTGGAGGGTGGGGGTTTAAGGGATAGATGAAGGAAACCTTGTTGAACAGGATAAAAAGGTAAAGGATGAAAGCAAGTCAAAAAAAAAAAAAAAAGGTGGGCGACAGGACATTTCCCTACAGCTGCATGTTATGATCAGCTGTCAAGTGCTCACCTCTCATTTGTGCTGATCTAAACTACCTTCTTACTTTTTTTGTCATTTATTTTCCTCACATTTCTTTAATGTTTAGCCTCACCTCTAAACCTCATTTTTTTTATTCTCTGCTTTTGTTACACTGCCATCCTTCTTTGTACCTCCTGGTCTGAGATCAGTTCATTCACATTGTGAATGACTTTACAAATAAATCCCTTGAGTTGTAGTGGTGGGGTAATGATGTGGCTGGTGTTTGGTGGTGCCTCATTTAGAAACATTTTTTTGGTATTTAGTAAGTGTTTGATAAGCATAAGCAAGTGTTTATGGTGTGTTTGTCTAGCACAGCAAAAATGTGATCAATTCTATTTTCATTCAGATACAAAAAGCTGTCACAATTGCAACACATTGTGGTGTTAAGATATTTACTTTCGGCAGTTTCTCCACTCACTCATCACATAAGTAACTCCTGACTGATTTACAAGTGAGGAGAATTGGGCAACAACAAAAAAATGTTTTAGCACTTTTTGTGCTTACAAAGCCTGATGAAGAATTGAATGGAGAGAGCATACAAAAGTGATAATGAGTCCCCTTTTCAGTAATGAGAAACTGCCCAGATTTCTCGTACAAAGGCACGACACCCAGGCTGAATGTTTGCGCTGTCTCCTCAAAATGTGCTTTCACAGCCTCAAAATCATTCTCACAGAAAAAAAGTCGTTTTCTCCCCTGTCTCTCTGTGGGTAATTTTTGCTGTTGTGTCCATCCACCGGTGTCTGTCTCTAACTGAATCGTCTTCTATCATCTCTGGGGCGCCTTCATGGAGGATCTCTCAGAATTATAAACATGCACAAATACAGATGTATGTCTGTTCATGCAATAGCAGGGTCAGGATGTCAGTCTGAAATATTTTCATAAAGTCACATTTGAAATGGATTCTGTTGAGAACTGCTTGTGGTAAACACTGTCATTTCAGGGAGACAGCTAAGCCCTACAAGGCTTTTCCGCCTAAAGGCTCCACTTAAAGCAAATTATCATTTACCTTTCGACGCGTGCCAGATCATTAGGCAGGGACATTAAAACCAGCCACCACAGCACCAAAGGGGGCTCGAGTGAACCACTGCCCACTACATAGCTGTATGGCAGTGTGAATGTGTGTATACGAGTGTGTATGTTGGTGAGAGTATGTAAAAGGATGTGTGACTGTATGCAGACATGCTTGTGTGAGTATTTTCAAGAAAGTGTGTGTGTTGACATCAAAGAGGCCAGCAGCCCTCGGTTTTACCGTGTGCCCAGAATCATTTGACACAAGCAGATGCATCATTAAAATACTGCCACACTGCCGCCATGCTGGCCAGAGAAGAGACCAGGCAGTCTCTCCTACTCATGCACATTAGCATTTTTTTTGCCCTCATTCTCTTGAAACATTCCCAAATTCTGCAAAAATGCAGAAAGGTTGATATATCCAGGATAAGACTTCAGTTTTATAGTTTCCCCAGTGACTTTCCCAGACAGTCATGTGAGTTTCAACAAGCATGTCTGATTTTGGAGGGGAGTTATGCGATGATGGGGAATCAGTTGGGCATGTCAAGAGCTGTGTGTGTGTGTGTCTGTGGTGTGCATGAGAGCGAGAGATTGAGAGAGAGACAATGCCTGCTCGAGCTATGGCAACCCAGCCCTTCTCATTAAATCAGCAGAGCAGCTCGTGTCTGGGGTCGACGCTGGCCACATAATGCACGCAGACACTCACACACAAACACACACTTGCACACAGAGTGACAGCGGGGCCGACACTGGGCCAACTGCAGGCCTGTGATGTGCGGCCAGAGGATAGATGCAGACAGACTTCACCTTCTTCTGCTCTGCTGCTGCTGCTACTACTGGGGAACACACAACAGATGGCCTAAACACAACCACCTTTCTCATGACCACTTTCTTACTATTTTCACTTTCTCTTCTCCTTTGCTCTCAAATTCATTCTTCCTCCCCATCAATCCTTTCTTTCACTTTTGTTGTAATACACAATATCTGACATTAACCTAATAAAGACTGATGTTAAAACGAATAGTCCAGACAATTCAGATCTGACTTTAAAAAGTACCAGAATTGCAGAGGGTACACTGCAGTTTTCTCAATTTTTACTTTGACACTATGTTTAGAAAGGTTTTCAGAAACAATTTTCTCAGTTTCCTGACTGAAAAGAGATACACTGTATCTCCAACTGTACAAAAACTGAAGTCAAATCTAAGTCAAGAATTGCCTCCTCTAACAATTCAGCTGCATTAGGGCAACATCTGAGTGAACCTTACCATGAGTATCAGCCAGTGGTTGCAACATTCATAGCTGATTATAAGTCAGTTTAATCTGATGTGGATAATTGTGTTGAGTGTGTGCGTGCAAGTAGAGAGGATGTTGGCCCTGGGATGCTAGAATACACTGTTGAACCTTCCCAATGTTGTGGGCCCAACGCAACAAAATATTGAGAAAGAGCCAACGTAGCACCACTGTAGTCTAATTAATAAGTTGTTAAAACAATATTTTGAGAGATTGCTAAGTATTGACTATGGGTCAGAACTATAAAGAGATGGTTTTTCAGGCAACTCAGAAGGCCTGGCTGTCTGATAAAGAGTCCTAACAAGCCAATTGGGCCAGCCAATGTAGCTCAACCTGAGCAAAAGCCATGCAGATATAAAGCTGAGCCATGCTGTCAAGTATCTGCTCTTTTCTTGGATGAGGGTAAAATTCAACTTTAAGGTATTTTAGATCAGTTTAATGGTGTTGTGGGTCAGGGCTAGAGAACAGTGACACATCATAGGGCACAAATGTGGGGCCCAGCGATACGTCAACATGTCATTTATCATCACTACTGGCTTTCCATAGAATGCTCATGCACCCTTAGGTATATTTATTTGTGCAGTGATCATTAACAATGGAACCACATTGAAAAAGCACTAAAATTGTTATTTTGGGTTGAAGCTAAAGCCTAGTTAGTCAAATTGTTACAGTTTTTTTTTTTTCCCCCAGAAGAATTTGATGATGACAATAAAAGGTTATACAAATGTGTCCCAATATCTTGATGGTGGTTTAACTGAAAACAAATGAGTCTTTCCTAAACACATACAAACCAAAACTATGTCAAAAAGAGACAAGACATCTCAGCGTCAACATTTTTGCTGTTCCAGTCTCTGCAATTTCCAGAGAGGAAGAGGATGTTTGGTCTTGGGTCTCATGTCTGCTGTCTAAGGAACTATAAATACACACCTAGTGACTTCCAGGTGAAAGGACGGGGCAATGCAAACACACAAACACAGCTAGCCAGAGAGAAAGAGTATGGAAGCGTGATAGAGGGGTAAAGCAGCCAAATAAAAATCTATTGAGCTTAACAATGGTGTTATAAAAACGTACAGAGGTAGTGTTTAACAATGTGGTAGGAAGAGACGGGGGTAAATACCTCTGGGAACGATGAGGCTTGGCTCAGCATCAAAGCCTGGCAAGCACACAGCATTGTCTTTAAATTCACACCATTGTCCCCTTTAAACATGCGCGCACGCGCGCACACACACACACACACACACACACACACACACACACACACACACACGCACACACACACCTATAGATCTAAAATGATGATGTGGAGAGATATTTTTGGGGCTAAAACCCTTTTTGTTTTAAAAGTGTGAATTCTGAGCCAGAGACACTGCTATACAGCAGACGTACATGCTATTGAGATATGACAGATGTAAAATATTAGAGAAGGGCATTAAGCTTAAGTACAGGTTGTCTATGTAATCAGATGTCGCAGAATTTGTGTTAAATGTTAGGCAAACAGTTCTATATGATATTCTCTCTTCTCTCTCAAACCAAGTGGTTTCACTGCTTGTCCTTCATCATGGCATCTTTACTTAATTTCTGAGGGTTTTATGTACATGAGGGTCTAGATGCAAATATGCCATGAGTTTATAAAAAGTTGTGACCTCGACACAGGTGCATTGCTTAGAGAAAGTGCTCCACAAACATGCAGGTGCACACATGAAAAATCACATCCAGTTTATACAGTCAGTAGTCGCCAAGAATACAGGACATGGTCCCAAAAGCCTTAATGAAAGAGGATTATATCCTAACATCCCTAGCAGCCTCGCTCCTGTGATCCTCCAGCTGACTTACCACCATCAGACTTTGTAGAGATGAGCTTTCAGCTTAAATAAAATTGATAAGTACACAAATATCCCCTGCATAAAAAGACATTTGGCAGTAAATAAGACACATGAATATTTTCTCTCAGCCATTTTGCAAACCATACAGAAAATGCTCATAACATACTTACCAAGACTGACGAGGTGTTGCCACGAATCCCTCAATAGTACTTGCAATAAAGTGCAGATTTATGGCAAATGTTTTCATCGTTTCGCCTCTATCAGTGCCACTGCTTCAAAATTAATTATTGATTAATCACTTTGCTTTTTAAGCAAAAATGCAGACCAGCAATATCAAACTATCACAAAAAAATGATTATGCCTCCAAATCGCATTCATCTGGCCCATTCATTACTATTGTATTGACAAGGACCAAGTTGCTAATCGCCAAAGCCAAAGAAATAAGGGCTGTCAGCATTTCCGTTGATCGTGCTAAACCAGATATATACAACAAGACGTAAGTTAATGGATTGATCAGAGCAGGAGGCAGGGATGGCGAGGCCAACAATGCAGAGGAAGGTACATATGCATAATCATGCGTTTGCTTTGGTCTTAAGTCTACAACAAAACAGCATGATGACACACATGATGACACAGATACTATGTGAGTGTGTGAACATGTGCATGTGTGCATACATACTGAAACTGCAGCTCAATTGCCAGTGCAGGCAGCCAGCAGTAAAAGGTCAAGGCAAAGTTTAGATGGCATGTACCAGGGGCCTTAAGATATTCATAGCCAGCATTTTAGCCTGGAACATAATGAGATGGAACTGGTAAATATTTGCTGATGGCCTGAAAAATTCCAACCATGCTGGGAAGCTATTTTGAATACAAAAGATGCCGGGGGAGGGTGATAAGTGTGGATGGGTGTAGGTGTGTGGGGGTGGAGAGGGTACCTGATAGCTAATTAGTACATTTGCCCAAATAATTAGAATGAGCGCTCATGGCTGATATCACACAGGAGAATGGTGTGCGTAGCATTCTGAATGGGAGAATCTGCATTTCATAGGCTGCTGGCCGCTTATAATCCCACCCCCAGGGACCTTTAATGGACATATTTACCTTTTCTGCATATTGGTTATCTGTGATTAAGATTGACAGATTGGTGTACCAATGAGTGTGCACATCCTAAGCCCAGTGCTTCCTCAACATGAGAAATCTCCACCTGAATCTGCTTTTTAGTGGATTTAAAAGGGGAAGGGGGGATAATAACAAAAATAAGACACCATAAAAAACACAGCTCTTCCTAGGGTTAAAAGAGAGATACACATGTCTTTCAATAGTGTCTGGAGACACACACATTACTCTGTGCAAACAGATACTCCATCTCATTATCCTGTCCATTGAGAAAGAGCCAAACATGGCTCTTTGTGGTGCCCCTACCATTATTACCCTTTCACTTAAAATTCAAATACAAGAAATAGTGGAAGACAGCGGAAAGGTGGAGAAAGAAGGTAAAAGAGGGCTGGGGAGAGAGAAACAATTACAGGAATTTAATTTGCCAAGTGCACAGGATAAATACACAGGGCTTGATGCTTGATGGCATTAATGCAGATACAGGGTCTAACAGTTTTACGGACATTATGAGAGCAACTAGGTCTCAAAGCACAATATAGTAGAACAGTTTTTCTCTTGGTCCATCCATAGTGAGGTTAGAGGTCAGAGGCCAGGGTACTGATTCAGTTTTTGGCACTGTGAGTTTCCAAACAGAAATATTGATTACATATATAATAAAAGCTAGCATTTATCCTATGTCTGTGCCAAATAGGTCCATTTGGTAATCAGCTCAGAACTGAGAATGCAGCTGACTGAGAGCAATTGGGAGACACTTTGGATATGTGGACAGATAATTACTGCAAAATCTGATATCTTTCTGTCACTTTGCATTACATCAACAATAAATGGAAACTGTCCGAGTAACTTGCTTTTCATATCCGTATGAGACAGTAGGCCACATTATGTAAAACAGCAGATAACCTCAGTCCAGTCATCATGCAAGTTCTGCATACATACATTCTGGCTTGAGTTTGAGAGTGTCTGTGCAGCTTATGTGTTTAATTGATATAAAGGTATGGATATGAATGGGTTAGGTCAGTTCCAGATTTGATTAAGAGGTAAGTGTGGGTAGAGGATCAGTTCGGGTACCCAGCTTTACATGTGAGGGACCAGTGCAAGTTTGCAAAATTGGACCTGCGCAGAACTCTGCTGTGAATGACTCCAGTGATCCCCTAGCTTGTCCTCTAGCACCATCCTCAGGGTGCCTTTTTTTGGTTTTGAGTGAAACGTTCTATTAAAAGTAAGATGGATTGCCATGAAATTCATGATCCTCAAAAATTAACTTCACTGACTTTGGTAAATGTGACTGCTCCTTTACTGGGGAAAACTGCCAAAGTTTTGAGTGAGCACTTCAACATTTACTGGACGGATTTTGTAGTAAGCGACAGATGATCTGATTTACACAAGCCCAGTTAGGCTAGATATTAAATGTAAGATTATTTAACTAAGACACAAAGTTCTTGCTGCATAATTAATATAATGTGTATTATTTTCCATTTAAGTTATGTTCATATATTTTTTACACCAAAAAACTAAAAGCTAAAAGCACAGAAAGACAGATGAGTGATGTTTTGGATGCCAAATATAAATTGTTGAACTGTGGAGAAGAGTTTAGATGACAAGCGGGGAGGAGGAGAGAAAAGTGAGGAGCAAAGAGAAAAGAAGGGCGCATTAAGAAGACTAAGGGGGAGTGCTGCAGGGAAGGGTTTTTATTGGGTTACTGTAACTTAGACCTGGAAAGTTGTTCAAGGTCCTCCGTGATTCTAGCTTCTAGACTCTTCATCACTTTGTAGTCATAATGCACTTTTTTTTTTACCACTACTGAAGACAGGAGCAAAAGAGGAGGAGGAGGATAAGAGGAGTCAACATAACTGAAATAGAAATCTGAATTGGAAGCAAGGATACAGATCAAAATGTAATCCTGCTTATGGCTTGGTCAAGTTAAGGAGAACAAGAGAGAGAGAGAGAGAGAGAGAGAGAGAGAGAGAGAGAGAGAGAGAGAGAGAGAGAGAGAGAGAGAGAGATTATGGGGTACTGTAAATACCTTATCCTATCTTTACAATTACTTTCCTACAGGCACTGCATACTCCAAAATCACATTGAACAACTTCTCTAACAGGGTCAAGGAAAAAATGATTTAAGCCTCTACTATATTTATGTGCAGGGCTACAACAGCATGCCACAATTTGTCTCTGTCTCTCTGTGTTTTAGCAACATCTGGTGCCCAGAGATTTAGGTTAGACAGGTAATTAGTGGCACATATTTGTACTAAAGACAGGTGTATTTTCATTTAAGAAACACTCCATCACTTCTCCGGATGGGAGCCTGCCTGTCACACACTCTGAAGGATGCACACAAGCTATGCTCTTTACAATGGGCAGGGAACACATCTAAACTGGTCTTCAATTTTATTTTCATTTATGTTTCTGACACAGACACTTAAAAAGCAATATCATGATTTTGTGACAAGCCATCCACACACTGGTAAAGCCCTACTTTCATGACACAATCCTTGCATGATTGCAAGGTTTGGCACCAACTACTCCAGCATGTTTTCCTGATTATGTATGAGGTATTACTGTATGTTAACAACTACACACGATTAAATTTCTAATATCAATGTCTCTTCAAAAAATATGTTCATCTCTATAGAATTTTTCTACCTTACAGTTACCCTAGTTTCTTTATTCCATTAAGTCATGTTAATGGATCTAAATACATATAAAATTATAATTTTCATATTTTATTTGATATACTAAAAGCAGACTTTCTTGTGTTTGTTTTCTCAATGAAATTCGCCAATCATTCCTGTCTCCACTCACTTCTGCCGCAGCAGTCTGCTCTGTTGTTGTCATCAGCTAATTCTCTTTCTTTTTCTCCACATTTTAACTTTATGCTTCCCTTTCCAGATGAAGCTGTATAGTCTTTAAAATGGAAATGCACTTCATCATGGTCACTTGGCTCATGGTTCTAATAAATCAAGGACCGTCCACCATTGCTTCTCCTTTCTGGAAAACAAACTGCCCTGGATGGATCTCCTCAGCTGCACCTAATGGAGGTCACATTCACAGGCACACATGGCTATAGAAAAAAAAGAGCATGCACAAGCCCACTCATACACTGTCTGACTTTTTATTTTCCTGCCTTAACAAATTTATTTCATATGTGGTATAATTAACATGAACAAATTGGTGTAATTGAGTAGCGCTAAAGAATTTATTGTTAACAGTAAAAAGACATCTATAAATTGTAAACAACTTACCAACATTGTAGATTTCAGTGTGATACAGCTAGCTCAACATACTCTAGATGTTTTGTGTATGACTTACAATAATCGTCAGTTTCTCAATACCTGATAGATTCTTTGGTGGAAAAAATGCTTGGAAAATTGTGGAAACTGTGTGATATTCTTCAAAACCTTAAGATAATATTATTAAATAGCTTGTTTGGTTCAACTAGGAGTGTTAATCCAAAGATGTTCAGTTTACAATTATGTAATACACAAAAATGGTCATAAGCCTTTTGAGAATTGAGATCAAAATTATTGAGCATTAATTTTCTGTCAATTTATACATGAATGTATTGTTTCACATCTAACCTCACAAACATATTCTACTGCTTTCTCTTCAGATCATACTGACCACAGCCAGCTCTGAAAGAGTCACATTTAGATTCCTGATATCCAATGTAATGTGCAAGGCAAACATCATCAGTGGTTTTGTGTGGAAGTAAAGCTGAACTAGAACCTTAAATGTGTAAAGAAGCACAACATGTTACAGTATCACATAACCAATCAGAAAACCTTATTTCATGAAATTAATTAGCAAGTGCTCCATCACAATCCTCACCTACATGATGATGTAGATCATTATGAAGCACTAAAGGTTATTATAGTGATCCTATTGATATCATGTGTCAGTTTGCTCATATAGCCCAGTATATAGTTATACATATATATATAGTTATTCTTCTAGTAAAGTTAAATTTCTAACTGTGTTGTCCTGCACAAACCAATACCTTCTATAGCCACTTTATCCATAGAAATATATTTCTCCACATTTAATTGTAAGTGGGGGGAAAAGAAAACAATGAGATCAATTGTGATTCAACTCATTCCTCTGAATGGAATTATCTGCACACAAAAAGAAATTCAAAGTGTCTGTGCTGTACGGGCTCAATCAAAATATTCTGATCCTAGTTACAGAAACTGAATATGTATGAACAGCTCAAATATGCTGAATTTATTTTGAATATTTAATGAGATATAAAATATAAGTCTATTTCAGCAACTAATAAAATCAGTCTTGTATGAATGTGCCATAGATTGAAAATGAATGGTGAGAGAGGGCGAGACAAGAGGGAAGAGGGGAGGAGGACTAGAAGGGTGGAGAGACGAGGGAGAAAAACAAAGGGTGTCAGAGCTTCATCAACATGCTATAACTGAGTGGCACAGCCATATTTTTCAGCATCAAGCTCAGTCAAAATACCAATGTGCAAAACAGAGCACCTCCTCCCCTCCATCTTCTTCCACCCCCTCCTCAACATCTCCCTCTTCCTCTGTCTCTATCTCTCTGTGTGTCCAATCACACGGCAGTCCTTCTCAATAAAACAAATTAACTGATTAGACATTTTAATCTCAGTTGTCTTTGACCTTGTAGAATATATTACCGATGTCTACACAGCTGAGAGCAGATAATGCAGTAGGCAGCTGCTTTTCTTAAAGACAAAACTGCTCTTTTTAAAGAGGCGCCAGACACACAAGCTAACAGGTTAGGGGCAGAAATCACCCTCCTTCTTGGGCCCCCCCCCCACCCAATTTATCTCCCTTCACTTTACCCCCCCCACACACACACACACACACACACACACACACACACACTCACTAACACTCTTTACGCCTCCCTTCCCTCCCAACAGGCAGCCAGCAAGGAAGGGGTTAAGGCGGAATGCATTAACAAAAGAAAATTATAGCGTAAACAGTTCATAAAATCTCACAGCCCCTGATGTCGGGGCTAGATCATTAAATTTCTGCAACAATTAGACCTTTTCTCATGGCGGCAAATTGGAGCCGTTGCCATGGCAAATCCGAGCCCTTAAGTCATATATCTTTGATTGCGGAAAGGTCAGGCGCAGACAGCCTAATAACTCAGGGAGCTGTTTGACAGATTTCATCCAAGCATGATCACATAACAGAGCCAAACTATGTCGGCAGTTGTTAAAAGCAAGGGAGGGGTCAGCAGGAAGGTTGGGGTTATGGAATGTTTCTGCTCAGCTGGGTCCAGCCTGATAATGTTTCTGACTGACTTTAAATCCACTGGAATAAAAAAAAAAAAAAAAAAAAAAAGCTTTTTTTTTTTTAAAACTGTGGCTCTGTGGGAGTTGTTTTTTTCACTTGACCAGGCCCGGATTAGGCTTTAAATGGGGTGATGTTAGGGATGGGTGATTTAATACCTACATGATGTAAATGTCTCTTAAAATAGAAGAAAAGACAGTCGAATCATGATGAGCAGGAGTGACTGTTTTCAGACACCAATGATGAACTATGATTTATTTCCCATTCAAACACATATGCTAAGGGAATTAGAGCAGGATTGAGCTGCAGTAGAAATCCCTATCATTGACTCACATAACGCTTCAAACACTTGGAACTTTGAATAACAATCAGCTTCTCCTGACTCTGTTAAGACTACATGTCTAAAATTACTGGGTTGTTTATACCCCCCACCCCTTTTGCCACCCCTCCCCATCCTTCTGTAGGCAGTGCTGGCATTTCAGCTGTCTATCCCAAAAGGCCCAATTGAGAAGAGAGTACCAATATCACCCCCTGCTGGGGGAAAGCAGTTACTGCCTTGTGATTTGTCCCACACAACATAGAAGTGTATAGTGGTAGCAAACACCTCACAATACAATTGAAGCTGTAAAGAAAATAACTGAAACTAAATCCCTCTGAAGAACAGGTTTTAACAAAACTGACCAAAACTTATTGCAATGCACTGGCATTGCAGTTGTTTTGCCAACATGCTGTTGCAGAATACTAGAAAAGCAAGGAAAGTTACACTTTGGTTGGATTAACCCACTATGGATTCTTGCAGCAGAAATAGGCTTTTGGGGACACTCAAACTTTTTTTCTCCCTCTCTCTCTCTGAGCCTCTTGGCAAGGTGATGTCTGAAAACGGATTATGGTAGACTTACCCTGTAGTTTTCTGATTTCAATTGCTTTCAGAAGGTCTGAGGATCGAAATGAGTGCAAGTGATCTACCATGTGCAGGGTTTTTCACTTGCACAGGAGTTTTGATCAAAGTTTCTATCAGACTTGCTGGTGTTTAAGTCACATACATATTCTCTCTGGACCTCCAGCTTTTATAAGCCCATATGACTTATCACCAAATCTATAAAACTTAAAAACATTTAGAATATTTAGGAGATATATTGCAAGTATTTGACAGTTATTTTATCTTTTCAATTAAATAGATTATATTCAGGCAACAAAACTATCATCTTAGAAGCAACATTGTTCCTACATACTTTAAAACTTAAGGCTTCATTCAAATGAGGTTTTATGGCCAATTTTGATCTCCCTTTGCATAATAAAACCCAACTGAAAGTTTAAAGCACTGTTTGAAAGCTATCCATGTAAGATGAATTATAAAACATACTTGCCCTAAGCACAAAGCAGCAGCAACGTCTGCAATAAGGAGAACACTGTATATACTAAAGTATAAAAAAATGATACTCTATCAAGCTGTTGTTTTTTCAGCTAAAACCTTTTTCCAAAGCTGGCTGACAGTTCCCTTGTTCAGTTTTAGAGGACATCCATCAAAATCAAAAGTTACAGAATATTACAGAACATAAGGTCATAGAAAACAGCTGATATATACGCTCTACACAACTTTAGATTGAAACCATCTTTGTGAGGACATTTTGATCACAGCTTCAAAGGGTTGCTGGGTTAAGGTTTGAGACTTGGTTTGAGGACTAAGGTTAACACTTAAGGTTAGGTTATCAGGGAATGCATTATGCCAGTAAGCATCCTCTCATCTTCATGAGGACAGGGATGTAGCAACAAATGTGTGTTGGTATGTGCAAATTAGAGAGAGGCGCATCCATGAGTGTGTGTGTGTGAGACAAAAACAAAAGAACAGTGAAGAGTAGGATCATGTGAGAATTTGAGAAGAAGCAGTGTTTGTGTGCGGAGTTTGTCCACAGGCAGCCAGGCTGCTCTCTCAATGAATGTTGCCTGAGGTGTGCCGGGCCTCCCGCTGCTCCCCGACACTCCAGGCGTCGGTGAGCAGGGAGGTAATTTGCTGACACTGTGTCGCTTGTGATAATTGGGGAACGTCAGAGTGCTCGCTCACCTGTCTCTGCACAGGTGCTAGGATGTCATCGCCCACTGGAGAGGAACAACTCTCCTTCCTCTATCTCTCACCATCCAAGCAGCTGCTGTTGATTGTGATGTGAGGAAGAGGAACAGGACGAAGAAAAACATTTAAAGGTATGTTTAGTTATTTATTGTGTTCACCATCTATCTGAGAGTGGCGGGGAAAGAGGTGCATTTAAATTGAGCCATCATAAAAAAAAAAGTTATTTAAAACAAATGTCAGATTAGTCAAGTTAAACATGAAGTGAGGGGGCCACCTGCAGAACAAGGCAAAAAAGAGCAGCAGACAAACCACTTGGGACTAATGGTTCGTCAGGCTAATATTTCCTGTCTCCGCTGAACCCTGAAGGAGAGGGGGATTGGTTGGGGGCTCACTTGTCGGTGTGACGCTGGGGAGAGGAGGAAGACAGGGGAGGGTCACCTGTAATGGTAGAGCTCTACATTGTGGCCATTCCACACTTATTACACCATTTACAATTACTGCTACCTATCACCCACTCCCCCACCTCCCCAAGAGGCCAGTCTTAACCATTAGCACCACAACTCAAATGAAGTGGATAATTGTGTCTCTCTGTGGCATATCATGAGACAAGAGAATCAGACAAGAGGGAGGAAAGAGAGGCACCAAATGAGAGAAACAGGGAGAGAGAAGTGTAGACACAAAAAGAAGTACAAAATTTAAAAGTTGTGGTGTAATCACAATAGTTTAGACTATCAACATTTAGGTTTGATAGTTTTACTTTAGTTCAGATTTTTGTAACTAATGAGTTTTTGTGTTAAGGAACAATTAAATGACAGCACTTAGCAATTGATGCCTGAAAATGCCTTTCCTTCAAGACTCTAAGGCAGGTGTCTCCAACCCTGGTCCTCGAACACTGCTGTCCTGCTTGTTTTCCAGATATCCCTGCCCTGCTCATTATCAGAGTCAGGTGTGTTCAGCCAATCAGAAACTCAAAGGGCAGGAATAGTTGGAAAACCTGCAAGACAGTAGCGTTTGAGGACCTGGGCTGCTTTAAGAAGAGACTACCTGACAGAATACCCTGATATCCAGTTTATTGCATCTTGCTCTTTTCAATGACAGCCTTTAAGTGCTGCTCTTCAGGACATTTGTACTAATGGTTTTGCTTTTATACTGCTCAAATGGTTATCGGTACACAAAAGGTGGGTAAGCACTTCTATCAAAGCCCAGCATTCATGTTAAATGATGTTTTGCCACATCATTGGGCCCCACAATGTGTATAAAGCTGTGCCATAATGCATCTGCTGGCCTCATGACAAACAACAGCATTCTCTAAACCTGACAGTGACCTTAACATAAGGCAAAGTGTCAATTAAGAACAAAAGTCTAAATGTTTAATAGTAACTACTAAATATATAAATGTTAAATAGCCAGTAACCTTGTCCTTACTGAAGTGATAGGACCAAGACTGCTGTACCACACTGTTTTCAAAGGCTATGCACCATGTCAATCAAATTTTTGTCTA
Organism: Mastacembelus armatus; assembly: GCF_900324485.2. Lineage (NCBI taxonomy): Eukaryota > Metazoa > Chordata > Actinopteri > Synbranchiformes > Mastacembelidae > Mastacembelus > Mastacembelus armatus. The sequence continues at coordinate 26,491,385 of NC_046635.1, forward strand.
CAGTATCATAAGTTATTATTCAAAGTTGTGTATTTATCTTTGCCAGTCACTCACTTTTTTTTCCTAACACACAACAATTCAGTAGAACTGGCTACTGTGTCAGCCATGTTTTTAAACATGTTTTAGGCTCGACTCTTTTATACCCAGGACAGTTAACAGGGACAAGACTGACCTAGCAGCAAAAACAAACACATTCCTCAGCTGCCCATAGTGTGTATCCCAGCTTTTACTTCTCATAAGTCATTTCCAAAAAAAAAATGCCAGTGTCATGATACCTAAATTATGATTTTAACAGCCAAACCTGTTTAAGTATCTCGATAGTAATGATAAAATGATACCAATGCAAAAAACGAAACCATCTGGAAAAGTAATGGATTTATAGATGACATTACATGGAACATAATAAACATAAAACAAAAAACACTTAGACAATGTCAATGCCATGGAGAATTTGGAGACCATAAAACAACAAAAGTGATTTATGTTAGTAACATTAACAGCTTAAAAGATATAGTTAAATTTGGTGATGGTGAAAACGTTTGTCACAAAAATCTAAATAAATAAATTAAAAAATTCAGGCACATCTGTCAGCAAGGTGCTTTGCCAAGTTGGACGTGTTGGCTCCTTTGGTTTGCATTAGGTTTGAAATGTTTTGTACCAGCTTTACAGTGTCCAGTGTTTATACTTGCGGTGATAGCCAGCAGAATAGGCCAATATTACCTGCTGGTACAAAAGTGGTCTACTACATACAACAAACAAAATACATGTGACCTATTTCACACATACAAGCTGCTAACCCCCCCTCCATCTATCTACATGTGAAGAGTAAGGTAAAGTAAAAAAATTAAAAACATCTTTGGCATACAAAGATAGCACTCTTTGTTAGAGCGGTTAATCCTCCTGGGTTTTTCAAAGAGCTCCAATGTGAATATAGTGCTGAGTCATTTATTGATATTCACAAACATGCAGCTAGGTGCCCCCCATTCAATCTCTTTTCTCAGGTTAGTTTTGACCTGACAAACATGAAAAACAGTGATTTAAATAAAGTATACTCGATCTTTGATATTTGACTGAAAATCTGATATTTGACCCAAAATATTGTATTTTTAGTGTATAACTATATTTCACTTACCTTCTTCATAGTTGAAAACAAATCTTTCTCACAGTTAATGGGAATGTGGGTGACTAGACCTGCCGCAGAAAGGATGTAGAGGTTTGGGTACATTTTGGCCATTTCATTTTTTTACACTGGAGCTACATGATCTGAGCTCATGTCTTGTCCTTCAGAGATTAGCCAAGTCAGGGCAAAAGAGCATACAAGGCACTGACACATTTGATGTCATAATAAAATTCAAACTGCCAAGACAGATCATACAGAAATCAATTCAGGTAATTTTCCACCTTAAAAGATTCTCAACCATGCTTGGTAAGGTAGAGTCAAAGCTTGAAGTCTGGGATTTGGAGCAAGTCTGGGTTCCATCTTGACTTGCAATGCTGGAAATCTGAAGATGACGCATTGATATTACATTGGGGCCTGCTGCTCTTCAGCACTCTCACTACTTGGCCAGTACTTGACCAACTGGAAATCAGACATAAAGCTTGAATCTAGTTTGATCTTTGTTTCATTTTGTTGTTCTTTGTTTCTCTTGACTACCACTGTAATTTTACCTGAAATTAACTTAGTGGAATTAGCAATGCATAATGCTTTGTCTCCACCAAAGTCAGAGAACAATGAAACAATGGGAAAAGGAATTACTATACCCTGTAGTTGCAGCTATACTTCTTTTTTTTACCATGAAAGCTGCCTGCAGCTTCCAGAAAGAAGCATGAGAACAAAAACCAGTTAACATGCCCACTCAGCCTGAAGTAGAAGCACACATACATAGCACTGCCTGGTGTTGCATAGCAGGGTAACTTCAGTTACTAAAACTGTTGTTAAAAGTATTGATACTTAAGGTATTGTACTTTTTTCAACAGCTGGGCATTGCAATACCTTTATAGCATTGGTATAATGTGCAAAATACACAACATGCTCTTCTGACCACAGCACAAGAGCCAATCTGAGATAGTGAGCATTTTCCTCATTGGTCAGTCCAATCCTGTCATTAGCTGACCTGGCCATTTACAGATGCTTGGTTCCATCTTCATAAAAAAAAACAAAATCAATCTTGTATCTTTCTACCTATCTGGTTATGTCTCCAGGTGCATTGCCCTCAAGACAGGCTTGTGTTACACTTAGAGAACATGCCAAGTGAAGCTGTTACTAAACACAAAGAACATCTGAGACCCTCACAAGTTACTACCACCATGAATCTAATCTTGCCTGCTTTAATGACATAGATTTTGCACCAAATAAGTTACTGATCCTTTTTCTTGCACTGTTGTCCCTCAGGTACTACAGCAGAAGGGCAGTGGGGCCAACAACCTGATGCATATTGTCCCTGGGGATGCCCAAGTGGCTTCAGGGTCTAAATGGGTCTAAGGACTTGTGGATCGCAAGAGCAGCTTCCAAAGCCTGACCTGTTACCATCTTCAAATGGGAAGCCTGCCACTGTGCATCCTCATTCAAAATGGAACACTTCTTATATTTTGCACTTAGGGTGGGAAGAAGAATTCATTAATACAAAAATGAACCAAAAAAAAGAGATCCATCTCATTGTGTCTCTTGAATGCTAAATATATGATGAAGGCCAAGGATTTTAGGGCAAGCTCAGACAGACTTGTCAAACTTTATGTCATTACTATGTTTTGCCTTAGCACAGTTGTCATGTACAGCCTGTACCCATATAAAATATTAATTCTGCATAATAACATTCAAAGGGGAATAAAGCACAGAGTTAATTATTAGTAATGTGTATTCAAGACATCCCTCTTTTTTCAGATGCACCAAAATATTCCCTGACAGTTGCCACTTGAAGGAAGTGAATCCCCATAATGCTGTGTTAAAATAGCAATGACAATCACCAAACAGTGATGCAAGTTCCACGAAACATCTAACCTACATTTTAGAGCTATCAATGGCAAATCCACTTGTACTCTCCACTTTAACTTTTCCTTAGCTTAGAAAACTGTAACCCCTCGTGCACTTTGATTTTGGCAGACACTAAACCACATCAAAAATTAGCATGAAAATGGTCCTAAAAGTATATCTTGAAAGCATCTAGCATTACGTGGGTCAGTTTCTCCAGTCCAATATTGTCATTTTTCCTTGATAAACGCTTAAAGACTTTAGGGCAGTGGGAGATGAATGTCTCAACTAAGAATGTCATAAATATATTATCATTAAAAAGATTTTATAACCAACTTGTTAGCAAACACTTGCATACTTACACATTTAGCAGGCAGAGTGTAACATAAAACAAAAATGAGCTGAAAGACTAAAACGCTCCATAAAGCTAAGGTAAACTGCACAACTGACTTTAAATCCTTTGTGTACTTTAATGCTGCTGATTCCCTTCACAACAGTCATTTAATCTATATTTATCAACATGCTGAGTAGTGAAGCCTTAGGCAGCTGTCACTCAGCTCAAATGCCACTTTTGAGAATTAAGGAACCATATAACTCAGTTTTATTGTCAAACTATACACTATACATTGAAAAATGTGTATGGCCTATATATATGTTCATAGTTACAGTGTGTCTCCATATGTGCAGGCAGACAGCAACACCAAGGTCAGTTAATTTGGAGTGGTTATGTTATAAACCCATCAGGCGTCAGTCGGAGGGGGAAACCAAGCTTGCCTCTCTGATGAGGAGAAATGCTATCTACTAGACAATAGATATCTCATTTACTACATTTCTGTCCCATTTCAGCACACTTTGCCCAGAGGCTACTAATATGCATGTTATCCGACTGCACTGAAGGGGCATATGGAGTTTGTGGTGTTGGGGGTGTGAGAGCTTTAAACGGAGGGAGGGAGGCTGAGGCGAGACGGACCATTTCAGTGTCAATTTACAGCAATTCCCGCCGTCAAAAGTGAGAGGGGAAAAAGTGAGAGTACTTCCCATTTCTAACCCAGATCTTTTAGTTTAATTCAATTGAACCTTTCAATACCTTATTTATGACACACAGGAAGCATTTGCCCTATTGCATTATGGGGAGTGGTTAGGGATAAAGAGGTTGATTCTTTAAAGCTCTTTAGCACAAAAGGAGCTAAAAGCAGATAAAAAGAGGAGTGTGTTTTTCATTTTGTTCTGTTCTGTATGGGAGGAAAGGATTAACTCACTTCATACTGCTGCATGTATGTGTTCAAGAGGCAAAACAAACGCCAGCATTTAACAAAACTCTGACCAAGGCTATATTTGTCTTTTTTCATTCTGTCAAAATACCAAAATATATACCTTACACTTAAAAGTTATCAGGTCTGTTAATCAGTGGATCAAACAGTTTTAACTCTTTAGATATACAAAAAGTTATACATTAAAGCCTAGGTCCTCAACCCATTCTTTAATCTTAGAGAATTTAATAGGCATGTTGTGATAATAAAGAAACTGGTGGAAGTGATCATTTCTCTACAGAGATGAATGTAACCGCCTGAAAAGGTAGAGAATAATCAATAAAACAGAAGAAGTCACATACATGAATAACAGGTTAAATGTGATTGAACAGTTCCATGGCCAGTAATGACAAGTCTGCATATCTCTTTTCCAGGAATCTCAATCAATGAGCAGTCACTAATGAGTGAGAAGCCTGAGTCTGAGTGGTATATATATATATATATATATGTATATGAGAGATTAAATAGTGACTACTAGTGTCTCTAAACCCAGTGTTCCAGATCAGATTATGCACTCCCTACACAGGCCTATCACCCAGCAAAACAATGAAACATTTTCTTACTGAGTAGCACCGCCATGATGGCTCCAGGCACTACCTTTGTCTCCATCACAGTGCAGCGATGACTAAAATCTAGCATTGTAAAGCAATACCCTTGATTTCATGCAATGTGCCGGATTATGGATATGAATTGTACGCTCAACTCTTTTTTTTTTTTTTTTTTTTTTTGTGTTCCAATTTCCAAATTAGGATTTTCTGCCTTCGTAATGACAAAGTATTCTCTTAGTTAAATCAATGGCTGCTATTTATATAAGCAATAATCCTTCACCCAGTACTGAACTGCCAGAAAAGAAGGATGATTTTTAAAGTAATGTTGCAAAACAAAAGGAGACACTAAATGAACACAAATTGGCCTCTCTGTCTTTCTCAGTGTACATCTTTGAGAACATGGTTCAGCTGGTCATGAAGAGGAAATGAAACAGCTGTTTAAGACAGCTCATTTGGTAAATAACCCATAACACCACATTCACTACCAGTTAAGCTTAAAATAAAATGTTCAAATAACCACCCCTCCCTTCCCCAAGTAGCAGCTTATTCCTCCCTGTCTTGCATTTCAACAGAACAGGGCATAAATGCCTGACAAGTAGGCTATCATCCAAGAGATCATTAAGCACAAGGGTTGAAGTGCCATCTTCAGTGCCATGGCAACAGGGTTGAGAGATGAGATAAAAACAATGCAAGGCAGGAGGCGGGGCGGGTGCTCAATCGCCACTGATCGATGGATTTCTCTCTCTTGCTCCCTTTAGAGGCCAAGCACAGGAAGGGGAGGCCAGAACAGGGAGGACAGCAAGAGAGAGGAGGGGAAAAGGCCAAGCAGCTTTAGTACTTCATAGGTGCTCTAACAGTGGGAACTGTCTCCTTTCAAAGTACAGATCGTTTTCTTCACAAGGGTCTAATTGAACATGTCAAAGACTGCATTTGCATGGGAATGATTATTTTTACTTTATAGCAAGGCTGAGCCAGAGGCCTCGCATCTCTACCAAAGAATAGCCTCTCAACACTCACGCAGGGCAGAGAAGGGGATACAGTGTGGATGAGTGAAGGCGTTCTGAATGAAGTTACAGATTCTGAATCAAAACAATAGACTGATAGTTTTACAAAATGTTTTTTTAAAAAAAACGTTCAGGATCTTACAAATTTGGGTGCATCTGACAGCTTCTGTGTTGCAATCCAAATAGATGAGCCTCACTGTACTGTAGGTTTTTGAAGCATAAGCACTTTTGTGTGTGTATGCATACACTATCTATTTACCTCTTTCTACATAACAGCCGTTTTGAGTGTGATAGAGGTGAGCTGAGAGGAGCGAGTGTATTATCTTTTGCAGCTGTCAGCACTGTATGCGGTTTTGTGCCGAAGCTCCATGGGGCTCCCACTAAATGCCATCAGGTTATGACTGTGGTTGTTTGCTTTTTTAATTATAGCAAGAATGCTTTTTGAAGCGTGCGATAAGCACTCCATGACTCCCCCTCACATTAGGGTTGCGTGCATACACAGAAACACTACTGTGCACAGACAGACACACACACAAACATGCAAAACACAAACACGCCCGGTTTGGGAAGTTGTCTGTCTCTCAACATGTGCTAATCAATCTGTTGAGAGCAATCTGTCAGGAAATCTTTAGCTTTAAACAACCCAGTGTGAATAGGGATGAGGCCCTTTCCATGGGGCAGGGCACTGCAGGGACTTAGCACTAGCTGTCTTTACGCATCCCAGAGTGTCAATAAGGATTATGAGAGCGAGCTTTTATCTCTTCGAACACACAGACCAGTCACTCATTTAAATGGATGAACAATTCAGGTCTGCTCAATAAATTAAAAAAATATATACTTCCATAAATGCATTCAAATCCAAACTCCATTCAAATTCCACCACCATATGCTTAATTTAAGATCTAATCTCCCTTTTTCTATTTCCACCTATTCATAGAAGGCAAATCTTTGTACACGTAGTTGTTTAAGACCTCAAAGGATAAACACAGACTACCTATTGTTGATGGCAATGCACCTTTATCCTCAACTTAAGACCCACAGTTCCTTTGAGAGTGCTCCTGGCAGATGCCGTATGCAAAGCAGGTGCACTGAGGGAAACATGCCCAACAAAAGAGACATTATTGCATTTCACAACCTCCCAAAAAAGATGAGCAGAATATTAAAGGTGACACAACTGTATTTACACATCATTTCAATAGACCTAAAATAACCTAATTTCTATCTTGCTCTATCAAATAAAAGGAGGCAATAAAATCTGCCAAGAGAAGAACAAATAAAAGCAAATTTTGACATTTTGCTTTTTGACGCCTTCCATTTATAGGTCAGAGGAAACACCAGCCGACCTCTCATTGTTTTTTAAATGCCATTTTGTAAGGCTGGGAAGCAGGAATTAATTAATGCGTGGGTAGCTGCCACTGTCAAGAGGCAGCACATTAAAATCAATGATTAATAAATTCAAAACACACAACAAACTCAGCTGGGAGATGAAAATAGTATTGTGCGCTCCATAGGAAGCAGCCCCAGTGCGTGTCCTCCCACTGAACAAGGCGTCCACTCAGATGGCTAATGGAAAGTAGCCAGTGCCAGCTGTGTGCCTGTGAATAAAATCACTTTAATTAAAGGAATTACAATGGAAAAGGAACCAGGGATGTGTGGAGTAGCATCGACAGGAAACGGCCTCTCATGATACACACATATACACTCATATTCAAACACAAACACACACACATACACACACACACACGTGCACATGATGAAATCCCATAAAGACTTAAAAGAACAGAGTGCCTTTGTGCTCGCATTATTAACTGGGCCTAATCCACGTATGCTCTATTGTACCAAAAGCTCAAAGATGTACTCCAAATATGCCCCGCTCAGTCTACATTATAAGGCAAGATACAGATGCTTCAGTAATGTCTGGGAGTGTGATACCCACTGAAGAACAAAAACAAATGGCTTGAACAAATAAATCCCTAAATACAATTTCATAAGGTATTTGTTTGCTTAAGCAAGGACAACAAAATTAATGACAGGCAAATATTAGATCCTGCTGGTTTGCCTGGGGGAAAATGGTAATAAGACCAGTTTTATTTAACTTTTTATCAAGCGTGACATGCGAATGAAGCACTTTGCCAAGGATTTTTAGAAGTTCGGGGTCTGCCACAAAACCATTTTCAGATCAAGATGCAATTCACAAATGGCTTTCAGCTGACCGTTATTGGAAAACCAAAATGTGTGACTTCATTAGCACCAAGAATCAATGTCATACAGTACGCAATGTGTCTTTCCCTGCAGTGGGTGGTTGCTCAGTGACTGAGCAAAGTGACAACATTTTGGTACATAGAATACGTAATGTAATGTAAAATTGTAATTGCAGTGTCTGTTTTCTGTCTCTATGTAAACAAATTGCTGTACTCCAGCAATATTCACAAACCTGTGTCCCTGAAATACATGTACAATACGAAAATATTTCCCCCAATGAATGAATGAATAAAGTGCTACACTTTTGAATTCTCCAAGAGGTGACTGAGGTGGCTGGAAGGCTTAGAAAGTGCAGGACTGCAGAGACTATGTCTCACAACCAGACTCCCACCTATGGTTAGGTTTAGGCCACAAAAGGTTGGCTAACGTTTGGAAAAGATCGTGACTTTTGTTTAATGCAAATCAACACTGAATATCATGTCAATGAGAAAGAGACATATTTCTTTAGCCTTAACCAAGTGAAACTGTACTGTAAAACTGGATATTTAGGTTAAAAATGTATGTTGTCTGAATATTTTATTCATTTAATATGAACATTTGGCCAATGGCCAAATTGACAAAATCAACATTTCTTTGTTTAATATTTCCTGTTGCAAATTTGTTGAATATAAGCATACTTTCTAGAAGACAGGGTTGTGCAATAATTTATCATAACTTAGTATCCTTTATCATCCTAAGCTGTGATCAAATTTTATGTCCACTGCCATATAAATTTACATAATAATGAGGGAAAATTGAGTGATATTTGGGCAGCTGGTGATGGTATGAAGTTGCCTGAAGGAAGAAAAAAAAAGCACCTCGAATCAAGTTAACCACGAAGCTAGTAGTCAGTGATTCAGACATTGCTGATACCATGTAAAAGGAAAAATTAGTTGCACAAATCCTCAACGATAAAATGCTGATGTTTACCATAAATAATGTTTATCATTTCATTTTAGGCGAGGATGTTGGGAATACTAGTTTTGTAGGCATTTGGTCATAAACCAAAGACTGTACAGAATAGATTTTTGAACTCATTATGGTTGATAACAGTAAGAAATAACAAATCCCCTAAGTTTTTATACCTCATCCTGAAGACTATAGATGTTTGTACAAAATATGTTAGCAATCCATCCAACATTTGTAGAGATATTTCAGTCTGGATCAAAGTGATAGGTCTACTACAGTGACAGTGAAGGTGTTAAGTTCTCATGAATGAAGCACAGAAATATATGAGCAACACAGATACCTTAGTTTGTGGATAAACTTAATGGTTATTCAGATGCACCCTATCACTATAGTGTGCATCTGATATGTATCGCAATCGAGTTTGCAGGCTTCACTTCATTAGTTGAGAGCAGGTGACAAACTCAGGTGTTTACAGAAAAATACAAGCACTTTGCTTTCTTTCTAGATGAAAGTATGTCATTTCTATGGTGTACAAGTTTTGGTAGACTCCACAACTAGGCCTTTGGAGAGATTACTAAAACAAAAATGCTAAGAGATATGGCTTACTGCAATGTGAATTTGAAGAAAAAAAAAGAATATCCCCAAAAAACAGAGGTGGACATTAACAGTTTAATTAAAGGCATCCACTAAATCTATAACAAAACAATATACAATACAATACAATACAGGCAGGTATAACTGGCCTTAAGATATTACTTGAAAGGATATTATCTGGTATTGTATACTACCATAGCATATTTGAACTACACAATACAGAGACATATTCAGACTGAAGAATATGATTATGAACAGAACAAAGTAGAGTCATTTTATTCCCAGCTGTTATATTATAATTTGTGACATTGTTTTTTAAAAAAAAAAATAATAAGGTTCCAAATTTGGATTTGATTCGAACTGAGCATATCACTTTAATTGAATACCTTTTTCTATTTTCATTTACTGAATTTATGCCCAGACTGTGCAATAGAAGAATGATTTACTCACAGATAAAATCCTCATACTTTACATTAATTACAGACTATGTACAACCTGAATCACAGCCTGTGTTTTAACTTAAAATAATGCACAAACATAAATTTTGTTCAAATTATTATGTTTAGGCAAGTGAGGCTCCTACTAGTGGCTGGACAAAGCTGGACTGAAAGACCACACAAATGCACTCATCATGGCAGCAAAAGAACAAGCCCCAACTACAAAGTGAATAGAGGCTGGGGTCTATCACATTATGAAGGGCCCCACATGCAGACTGTACAAAGAGGGCCCTGAGACATTTCAGGATATAACAGTACGGTGTACAATGCTAGCAGGCAGGGTGAACATATAATGCCACAACCAAGTGTACAGAAACACCTGTACCTAGTATGGGCTGGAGGCCCTGAAGTCAAAATGGGAAACACCCCCAAACATGATTAAGAATGACCAGGCTAAAACCCTGTGGGTCTTCCAGATTAGGGATGCAACAAGCAACTAATTTAATAATCGATTAATCAGTCAATTATGGCCTCGATTGATCAGATTTTTACAAACATAGCATTGGTGGACAAACAGAAGAACAAAGGCGCAGTTAGTGATAGATGTAGCAATCCCAAGCGATAGCAACATTTGGGAGAAGGAACATGAGAAACTTGAGAAATACCAAGGGCTGTAGGAAGAGCTCGAAAAGATGTAGAAGGTGAAGGAAACATGAAGTCAGCATATTATGCTGTTAGATTCGGGTGGATTTCCTTTCCATTATAGTTTATTTGCTGCTTTTGTTTTAAATTACATAAACTAGTTGTAAATACACAAACATATATAAAACTATTAAATAACAGTAACTGCATTGATTAAAATATATTAAATATATGATAATCTACATTTACCTCTTGTTCATCTGAGACAACCCTGGTGGTAAGGGTTATGCTTGCTCTGCCATACCTTGTCCTCTACTTTTGTGAGCATTAATGTCCAAGTCTTAGGTGTGACTGGAGAGAGTGGGTGTGTGAATATTTCTCAGGTGGTGACTGGTCACTGGCGTGGAAACATGATGTTATAAGCTAACACCTCTCCTCCCCAACGTGGGGGCTTCCTTCTTTCCAGTTTTCAAGAACCAGTGGCTAGCATGTGTGCACTTCAGTGTCAACTATGTTTCTGTAAATAGCTCTTGGTGGTACAAGTTTAACAGCCGGAGGGGGGACGTCAACCTTTTTATTTCGATGCCTATTTTCTCATGCTTTTTCTTTGATCAGGAGATGTCAACTTTGTCAACACGAAAGCAAAGAAAAGAACTTGTGCCTATATGTTTTGGTTCTCTCTGGTACCCAAGCTTCAGCAGAGAGGCTATTTTCACACTGCTGTAGATACAACTGAGCACTGTGCTGCAGTCTGCTGCTTTCCCCTTATCTCTCCACAACACACAACTTCTTTTATTTTTTTAAAGACATTTAACCAGGGTGTTGGTCACTAAATTACACTATCATCTTCAAAAACAGCACTTTTACATAATACATGTAATATTTAAAATAATGCTTTTAATCTTGCATTAAAAAAAAAAAAAAAAAACAACTTTTAAAAATGTCTTTCCTATTGCTGTTTATAGCCATCATCAGAACCAGTTCGCTTTACTATTATTTCATTTGCAGCCCAGTAGACAAACAACAGGAATTGTTGAGCTATTGTTTGAGAAACAGAGAACTGGTGTAAGATCCACAATGTATTGTCCTCTTTTTTTTAATAAAAAGAATTGTTGTGGATAGAAAATTACCACCTCTAAATTTTATACAGCATACATTTTGACTTAGCAAAAGAAAGCAAATATTAAGTACAATAGCACATAACATTAACACGTTCTCATATCATGATAACTAGGTTAAGACCATTTTGATGTGCTGTGTGTTCTTATTTAACAGTAAACTACTAAAGAGGTACTATATGTAAAACTTCGTCTGAAACAGACTTTAAGACAATATGAGTGCTCACCAAACCAATCCAAGCACGACTAATACACAAAAAAAGGAAGTGAGAGAAGTTTGAGTTTTTACTGCAACACTTTATACCACTTAGGATCAACACATCAACAATTAGTTGTTTTGTTTACCATGTAATACTGTTTTATTTTCTGATTTTAAATATTAAGTCACTGACCTAAGTGGAAACATAAATGTCATGCAAAAATGGTAAACTTGTGGGGCATATTCACAACCACATTACTCATTTAGATTTTAAGCTCAGCTGGGAAACATATTTTATGCAAGAGGATCAGTTGTAATTGCTAGGCAGAAAACTAAGCAATGACTGTCAAAAAAAGGAAACAAAAATCAACCACCATTTCTGAATCCTGAGTGAGTCCATTTCTTACCTTTGTCAGATAAGATAATTAAACACCTAAATTATCTTAAATCATACATTTCTCTCAGAATTGGACTACTACAAATGTGTTTTGTTTTTTGTTTGGTTTTTGTCCACTCAGAAAAGAGACCATGAGACACCTTACAAGTGATTGGTGTTTCAAGCGGCCCTGTATTTAATTAGAAAAGCCACAAGAGGGAGGCAGTTGCACATTTAAAACAGCAAGACAGACGTATCAGCATGTACGCAAGGAGTCCCTGGGCATTTCACCACAGATATGTTTCTCACAATCTAAGGAAGCTTCACTTTTTCTAGAGGCTTCTTAATAATCCTCCTTTCAGAAATTCATAATGATAAGAGATTTCCATACACCTCCATGTCTCTCGTCTAATTTCGGGGTGGAAATAGTCCCATGTCTGAGTGCAGAGCTGGTTCATTGAGGCTAATAAGTTCTAATACAAGAAGAGTAGTTAAATCTGGCTTTAAGTCTGTCATTAAAACCACTAACCTGGTCCATATCATCATTTACTGGTCATCCAGGTGCTCTGCTTTTCCTGTGGAGAATTCCCATTATATTGGGGATGTGCTGATCCAGCTGTAGCATGAACCTTGAGATCAACTGAAACTTGGTGATGCAATTAAACTCTGCCTCCACCTACAAACATATTGTATTTATTTAGTATTACATATTTACTTTGTTTCTTCAATGTAGATATATACAGTAATCATACATGACAATATGACAAACTATGTGCATAATCTACAACAAATGTAAACAGCTTTGGCAGACCATTTGCCATCAACCTCACAGACTGAAGGCATACAATTCGATTCAGTTCAATTTATTTGTATAGCTCCAAATCACAATAGAATCCTCTCAAGGCACTTTACATAGAACCAAACAAGAGATGTTAAATTCCTTTTTTTCTCTCTTGGTCTGCTACAGCATCTATGTCTGCATGCATGTCTTGCACTCTCTTAATGTAACATTACCCAAGAACATATTTTGAAAATCTTGTCCTACATCATCCTCCAAACCTGCTTGAAAAGCCCAAAAAACACAAGAACTCCAGGTTATAAGTTGAGGTTTTAAACACCTGTTTCGTAAGCATTGATCATTTTATGAAAAACGCCTGAAAACAGACAGGTACCCAAACACGAAGCTTAACTTAAAAGTCAACGGCCCCAAAACATTAACATCACAAGGTGTTTCTTTTAAACTCTCCCTAATATGTCAAGTTGAGGAAAAGTTAAATAACTTTGGAAGTTTGTTTATACAACGTTATCTGCAGTGCTAGGGAGTTGACATCCCTGTATGTAAGGGCTAATGTTAGGTAACTTTAATGAAGTGTAGTTTAACAAGAAAGTTTAAGTATCTAGAGGTTGAGTCATTGCAACTGGATGTCTAATCATATAATGTTCAACATTCTACTGCTATAAACAGCACGTTTACTAGACTCCCTTATAGACTGCTGCTAGCTAGCTAAGGACATTGCTACTAGCAAGTGGCTAACGTCAATGTTAGGCGACTATTAGCATTAGCTAGCTAACGGCTAAATTACGAGTTAGCTAGCTGGTCCGGTAATTAACGACATTACCCATACTTGGCGATAAATGTGTGCTAAAACCTTCGATGTTACTTTAACCACAAAGTAGTCTAAAAGAAACACACTTACAGACTTGTTTCAAAGCGGCCATAAGATTTTCAGTCGCCAAATTGGCGCCATTTTTAAGATTCTAATACCTGTCATCCTGCTTACCTGGAAAGAGCTTCTGCGCGTGCGCAGCGTCCTACTATGGGCACCTACAGTATATCACCTAAAGTGCTAAAGTGGTGTGGAGCCAGAATAGACTTATTTTGGCATTGAAAATAAAATTTGGCAAAGAGGCACTGGCATTTTAAAAATGTAGTGACACTAGAAAAAATGAGTAGTACTAAAAAAATGCTTTGTTTTTATTATGCTGTTCAATGAGAATGTTTTGATTTTTGCCTGGCGTTGAAACTATGTCAACCCATCAACTGTGTTGAATAACAGTCCTTTCAGAAAGTATTCACACCTCTTGACACTTTATGTAAATAGAAGTTTTTCGATCCATTGATTATCTATACTCGTTTATTCCTATTTTAGAGTCACAGGGATCTGCTGGAGCCTATCCCAGCACTCTTTGGGTGAAAGGCAGGGGTCCCATCATAGGGCCACATAGAGACAAACAACCTCACACACTCACACTCACTCCTATGGGCAATTTTAGAGTCACCAATCAACCTGACATACATGTTTTTGGACTGTGGGAGGAAACCAGAGTACCTGGAGAAAACCCACGCAAGCACAGGGAGAACATGCAGACTCCACACAGAAAGGTCCCTGCTGGGTTTCGAACCAGGAGCTTTCTTGCTGTGAGACAACAGTGCTAGCCACTAAGCTGCTGTGCTGCCCTGCAGTCCTCCATTTCAAATTTACAAAGCAGTAAAATGTGCAAAAAGTGAAGTGTGAATACTTTCTAAAAAGACTACATATAGGCTACAGTAAATTCTACTTAACTGATAAACTGGCTGTCAGATAAAACCTCAATTCTGGGGAGTTTCAACATGAACCAAACTGTCACATTATTTTGTTTCTGCATTGAAGTGGAAAGTATATCACTACAGACAATTAGACCAAATGACATTACCTGATGCCCATAATGCTGCATGGGGTTCACACGACTCGTGAATTTAGATTCAAGGTGTGATGTTGGCTTTCAGGAGTGAATTAAGGACTAATAATTAATTTAAGGGATTCCTGTTTCATAGTATCAGAATTTCAGGTTCAAAGAAAATTTGCCATATTAACTTATTTACTGTTACGTAGCCTAGCTTCTATTGTACAACACAAATGGCGTGGACAAAAGAGAAACATGTTTTTATGAGGCAATACATTTCAGCAGCATCAGAAATCACATCCTCCTGAGTGACCATATGGCACTTCTCTGAAACAATATTTTTTAGTTGAAATAAACACTTTCACTAAGGGAGGATTTGCTGCAGGATTGTCATATTGGACTCCATTATCTGTAGCTAGAAATACCTAATTAACCATGCACTAGTATTATATTACAACTGTAGTACTGCTGCAGTGTTGCAGTACATTGACCACTTAACATGTTACAGTATGTTCTTCTATCATGGACAGCACAGTACTATGTTTAAAATGGTATCAAATGGACAGTAACAAAGTAATTTACCACTTCCAGAACCGTGGTGCATTACTTTTAGCATGGAATAAGTGAAAATACCATCCACTACCATCCTATTACCGTGGTACTTTGTTTTAAAGTAATGTATTCAAACAAACAATAACACACGTATATATAGTGGAATAAATATTGTGTGCACCTCCAAGTTTTTAAGGAGTGAAGGTGACGACAGTACATGGAGGAAGTCACACTCACACATGAACATCATGACTTCATTACATACCAAAATGGTGTGCTACGCAATTCTTTAAAAGGTTAAACACTGAGTCACACTGAAAGTCATAATTTTAAAGAACTGCCTGTTTAATTCACAAAACTGTCTAGTGGAAAATATGTAGCAGCATTTTATTTAAAAACTCAAATATAAATCTTACATTTTGGTGATGGGCAAACAAATTGCAGGAAGGGATTTAAAAAAAAAAAAGTTAAATACAATCAACATTTCAGCTTCTGAAGCCTGGCTGTTCACTTGTCCATTTATGTAGCCAAGCTACTGGTCCCAAAGCAAAACATGGCCATGTTTTGGCCAATAAAATGACCAGTCATACCAAATCACACAAATTCATACACTCATGCACACACTTCACCCTCCATCATGCAAAGCCCACTTTATAGCAGCACATAGAGCCAAATATGACCCTAGAAATAGTTCTGGGCAAATGAGGCCACTAACAATAAAAAACATATCACTAATATAACACATCATCACATAGAAGCTACAAAAAAAAAAATGTCCACTCAATTTGGCCCCTGCATAGAAAATAAAAATGGCAACCATTAAATGTAGTCTGGCTAGTAATTAATGCAAGTATTTTGGTGCATTAAAATAAAAAAATAAATCTCCTCTTGGGCCACCCTATCCCTGCTTGCCCCTTGTTTTGCATTTCATCCAAACTAGAGGGTTAAAAAAGGTAGAATTCCTATGGGGATCTGCCTACATGTTGGTCAGTGTATCCCCAATTCTTTTAAAATCAATGTGTGGATCCATTACAAAGAAGTTAAATATGTCTGTATCAAAGTTAATCAGTACAACTTTTAAAAGACAAAATATTGAGTCAATCAGTGTTTCTCCCACCAAAAAAAATAATTTTACATAATGTGTAATGGTACTGTAAGGGCCAACACAACCAAAACAGAGTAGCATATCTTCCCCTCACAGCTTTAACAAAGAAATCTAATTATGATTTGCTGTTGTCTTTTCAGTTTCAGTTTCTGTTTCGCTACTTGGAAGTTGGCACTGTGGGGATCGAGTATGCATCATTGGTCTGATTTTCAGCGTCATAGCATCCACTTGGACCAACTCTTCAGTCTTCTCACTACTCAGGGGTGGAGTCAGGATGCCTGAAGGGAGAGGATAGTTTCCATGATGCTCCAATTCTGCATCCTGGTAAGAGTAGGCCTTGTCCTGTAAAGAGAAATATGCAGAATACCTCTCACTAGAACGCAGGTGTGGTTGCTCTAAAATATATGTCACATAGTTATCAGCGCATGATGTTGTGACATGGAAGAAAACAGGTCCATTGTTCAAATTCTTTCTAAGTGAAGTTGTACTCTGTCTATCAGTTAAACTCATGAAAGTGGACATTCGCCCATTTGCTGAATTGTGACACAAGGAATAGATCAGTTTTTTCAATAGTTTGCTAAACCATTTTTGTACAAAATATTCAATGTTCAATATTTTTACAAGCATCAGTTTTCTTCATGATAACAGTTGCGTTTATCCCTGAAAATTATGTAGCATATCTATAAGGCTTCAGCTAAAGTGGCAGCTTCAGACATGTTAAGTTGAAGCCTAAATGCTCCTACGCATTTTAAGGTCACTTTCTAAATTTGTAGATTGACAGAAAATGTCAGTGTTGTCTTCTCACTGCAATTCTGTCACTTACTAGCCATGTCAGGTAAGGGGCATGGGACTGGATATTGTGCATATCATCTGCAGGAATTCCTGGGAATGTTTTCATAGGTGACCCGCCAATCTCCCGCAGTGCCATGGCAAATGGCACCATCCACCTCACACACTCCTCAACGTCCACCCTCTTTAGAGCTGTGGGGGCAGAAGGATGAATAAAGTGATAAGCCAGGGTAACACCACATAACAAAACAATTAAGTATGTATATATGATCTAATCAAAATTTCACTCAAGAATGGTGAATCTACAGTTGATTTTTTTTTTTTTTTTGTACCTGAAACATTTTCCACCAACTCCAGAGATGAAAAGTGAAATAGGGCTGAAGCAGCGAGCACACCATTAGAAAACTCCAGACAACGCATATCTAGCATACACAGGTCCAGCAACTAAAAGAACCAGAGAAAAATGACAAAGGGAATTCTTACAAAAACAGAAAACACGATTTGAAGGTTTAACATTTCTGGATCAACAGTACTGTTTTGCTCATCAAAACTACACTTTGCAACTGGTGGCACTGTAGAGCAGCAACAAGAAGGAGAGAACCTGATAATGGATGTGACTAAAAGCTTAACTGGTGGCAATGTGAAAGCCACAGATCATATAAAGTGACTTCTGCATAGGTTTCACAGTTTTCAATCAATGTATTTTGCATACTTGAAATGTCTAATAAATTTGAAAGAAAAGATCACCGATAACTACTACTAGTTATAATATGAAATTAAACAGTACTGTGTAGTCCTACTTAAAGCCTCAAACTTCTGTCATTCTGTATTAAAACACAGGAGTAAAACAAACAAACCAACAAACTAAAACAAAACTCAAACCTCTGCTATCTGTGTGAAGGTAGCTTGGGGGTATCTGGGGATGAGCAGTTCATCTGTGTCTTTGAGGTAGGCCACCTGCATGTAAACATTGAGCCAGGAGATGGGAGTCTGTGGGCTGAGACTCCACTTAAGCTCCTGTGTTAAAATAAGAGAAGGATAAACAAATTCAAGATTTTTCTGGGGCTGTAAAAACAGAATGACATTTTGGAGACATGCATTTTGTTTATTAGATTATTTCAGAAAAGGAAGAAAACACATGCTGTTCAACATTAGAAATTTAGATAAGAATGATTAATTACATTCTGAGGTCTGCCAAACTCTCTTTGCTGAGTGATATTAAAGTATGTAACATGGATCAGTGAGTAGTTTGTGCGTGTTCTTTACCTTCATAATGATAATTTCCATACTGAGAATCTCATCTTCAGTGCAGGCTTCATCTGTGACATAGGCAAACTGATAGACCTTGGGAGGATACATCTCCTGGAAAAGGAAAAGGGAAAAAAAAAAAAAAAAAAAAAAAAACACAGGAGCATTTCAACAACCAACCATACAAACCAACATATTCTGAAATGTCGCTGAACAAAGGAAATGCAAGTGAGATGTTACATCTAAAGCAAGCTCATCACAAAAACATCAAGAAAGAACTACAGACAAGTGATCAGCCACTGATTGTGGTTAGTCAACTCTACATCCTGTACAGCCTAACCCTTCATACCTCTACTTTGGCAGCAATGAAGAGACAGGTGATGCCAATGAGCTGCAGTGTTGATTTGAAGACATTTCTCTGTGTGGCCATGAAGCGATCAAAATAGTCCTGAGCAAGGTGGTATGTCTCCCTGTGCAGTTTGTACACCTCACTTACCTAAAACATACATGCATAGAAAATCACTGAATTGTGGCCTCCCATCACTTCAAACCATATATTGGTCAGGGTTATAAACTGGTTTGCTCGTGAGTGAACTACAAGTATGACGTTATGTCAGGATGTTAGTTATTAAACAACAGATGTAAAGCGGCGAGGCTCGTATCAAGGCAATACTTTGTTGCTATTAATTGGACAATAGTCATATATATTAGTGTCCCTCCAATTTTAAATTAAAGTAAAATGACAGTTAATTAGCTTTGGGTTTTGTGTGTATTTCCACACTATCTTTAATAAAAACATACAACCAAGAGATTAAAAGTTTCAGATGTGGTTAAAGGCACAGGAAACAAACAAATGCAACATTTACTTTCTTCCTCCACAGATACAGCTGAAATATTCAAAATGAAAGTGATTATAGCTGTGGAGAACAAGAAAATATTAAAATAGTGGTGATGGAGACATCAAACGGACCTCCATTAGCCAGTCCAGGAGAACTGCCCTCATCTTGGGCTGTAGATGAGGATGCTTCTTCATCATGTGGACATCTCTGATATAGGTCTTATCCTTCTCCAACATGTTGTTCCATACCACATCTTTACTGGCCCAGCTGATTAACAAAAGAGAGATGGACACAATATTTTAACAGAATAAGGATTCAGCTTTTAGATTGCCCTTTTGTTATGCAACATGTGCAAAGCTGTGTCATTTGCATTTACAGTATAGCTTTCCTTGGTAGATACATAATGCAGATCAGGCAGTACAGAGCGAAAACTTTTCAGTCAGGTTCCTACATGGCTTTACAGAGCTGTTTTATTTAGGCAGGAACTGATTAAAAGGTTAAGGAGAAAAGACATTAGTTGACAATGCAAAAAAATAAATAAAATAAAGATAAGCCCAAGTCTTATCTTACAGACAGGTGACAAATTAAATAGAAAATCAAACCAAGATATTTACTGCTTTTAGCTTTGCTGACCTTGTTTTAACATGTCGATGCAAAACTTATTTGCTGTGAGGTAAGTCTTTAGATATAAGAAGTGCTGAAGACAGAGAGAAAAAACATACAGTACATACAACACCAGTACTCACCACAGTGCAGGGAGTGGTGCACAACGCACAGGGGTTACAAGTATGTTGTTAAAGCTGTAGTGGGGGAAGCCTGCGTTTATCAAGGAAACTGGCTGGTCCTCTTCCTGATCAGGTGTGGGGATACACCTGTGTGGACTTGTGTAACAAGCATCAGGACGCCAGCTCAACTGCACAGGAAAAAGAGTAAAGAGATCATATAACAATAAGAGGGCAAGGTCGCTGTATAACTTGGCATAATATACTGTTGCATCTAAAACAATGCAGTGTTGGGACTCAATAGGTGGGCCACGGACACATTAGAGAACTAAGGTGTGGGGTAAGTCATGGTTTGACACCAACCTCACAGTCACGCTGCTTCTTCTTAGTCATCTCTGCTACCTCTTCATCCAGATCTTGTAAATACTAAGGATCAACAAAAAAAATACGTTTTATTTCTATGCTATTTGGTTTTCAAATAGCACAGAGCATGAGAGTGTATGGCAAGTGGCAGAAACTGAATCGTATGGTGGGAGTGTTTTACTTGGCAAGCACTAATAAATGCCATTATAGTCATTTACCATGTAGCTTCATCAGGCAGTGATACTTTGAAGCAAAGAACACTTAACGTGCAATGATCACTATATGAGGCACTTGCTTTATGTTTGCTGATGGACAGTTGTGGGCAAACTACTCACAACAGCAACATCTGCCTTCCTCTTTCTCGACCGTACTGTATTTGACTTGGGCACCTCGGGAGCAACAGACTTCGGTTCTGTCTCTTCCCTGTAACAAGCACAAAACAACCCCGAAGCTGTGAGTCCCCAAGGGTCAACATATATGATTCGACAAGCTTAGATACATCTAATCTGGTCAGAATAAGGGCTTATAGCAACGAGCTAATGAGCGTTAGCCGGACAGCTAAAGCTCCATCAACTCAACTTTTCTTTCTGTCGTCACACTCTTTGATTGACGCGCTTCAGGAAGCAATTAACTCAATAAGCGCTGAGCTTACCGTTTTCCTCTCATTATACTCTGAAGGCCTGGTGTCCGTCTTTGAGTAAACCTGTGGATGAGAAAGGTTGAAGCTTTATTTTGGGTCTAAAACACATGGATATAACGCTACTCCCAACCCCCACTCGGCAACCTACTTCTGACAAAGCCCAAGTCAGTCTGGCGCGGGCAAACAGGAACAGTATGCAGTTTTAAAACTCGAAAAAAATGTACCACATACTGCATGAATATGACTGCAAGTAGTCGATGTTCAACAACAGCGACTGCACTATCTGACTAACACTGTTAATCTGTGTATTTTAAAGAGGAATCTGGTTATTTTCCCTGCTAATTTTGGACAGCTGGCTTGCCACATAATGGCCGAACAACCCGGCACAGCCAGGACGCCTATACTCTCTATTCATACTTTAGCAGAAACACATCAACGCCGAGCACGCAGTTAAAACACAAGACACTGAAGTATAACCGTCCACAACAACTTTTGATTCGCTATCCACATCCAAACCTGTTGCGGTTCTTAGTTAGCATGTAAGGGGTAGCTAACCTTCGAAAACAGCTTCGCTCAACAATAACGTTTGTTTTCACCCACTCACCTCAGGATTATATCCTCGAAGTTCACTCGTATCCACTTCTGAGAAATTAATCTCAATAAGATGTAAACTTGCCGGCTGTTGTTGAGAGTCGCAGGCGCCGTGAAGGTGTCCAGGCCGGGCTAGTTCCTCTGAGCTGGCGCCTTGTAGAGAACAGATGACTGGGAGGAGTAGCTTTAACTTGGCGCTAAACCTCCACCCTCGCCGCCTCTTTAACGTTTAATATCAATCCACTCAGCCGCAGTTTCACTCGGATGACAGACTGCACAGCGTGTGTTTTATATGTTTGCTCTATATTTGGCTAAATAAAAGGAAAATTATGTTTTTAATTTACCCGGCAAAACAGGGGGCGTGGTTACCACGGTGACAGCTGCAGGGGCGTGGCTTCTGAACAGGAAGTGTATGATACCGCGTGGCTAGTCTGTCAGATGTAAACAAAGTCGTAGCTCTCTGTATAAAGCGCAAAATACAGTCTAAAGAGACCAAAATCCTGTGAAGTAATGTCGCCTTTTCGTTCTGTGATCTTCACAAATGCTTGCAAACCGCTGTCACCGTCTAATATTTAGCAAAAAAACTAACTAAGCCAACTTGGGGATGCTGCCGGGATGCACATTTCCACCACGAGTTGCCATACTTGCTTTTATAACCCCCACAGCGACCAGGCAACTCTTGTCAAAATGCGTCGTTACTCCACGTAGTAGGACAATATCAAATAATCATTTGGTTTCTGCACTACCAGTTTAGTAGATTTTGATGCCGGTGTTCATGACATTGTTTGATTAAATAAAATTGACCTTCGGCCAGTCACGTGATTTCCATGTTAAAAGTCAAAAACGAAGTCTGTTTTTCCTGGTCCTTGCTTGTTCCAGAAAAACAGGAACATGACGTTTTTCAAGCTTTTTGGGCGCCTTAAGTCCGTGGTTATCGGAATGATTCATGTTAAAGCCTTACCAGGTAAACTAAGACTATACTGGCCTGATCCCACTGTACTAATTTGTACTTATATATAAAAAGCTCAAAGTTTCAGGGGTATTTAGTTGAAGCCATTTTAATATAGAAAATGACTGCAATTTAATGTTAAACATGTCTTTATATTATGAATATAAGGAAAAAATGCAAGTTGCATTTTTCTGATGCAAGTTAATTGAAACTACTTGAGCAGTTTAATCAGTAAAAATACAAAATATTTTAGCAAGCTGATAATGTATTTTGTGTAAAATAACAAACTAGTATCCATAACAAATATATACTGCAATAGCACATACAATATTTCTTTCTGGAGCTGAAGTGTAAAGTGAAACGAAATGCAAGTTCTTCAAATTTGTATTTCAGTACAGTAGCTTAAAAAAACTACTTAGTTTAACTGCACAACTTTGGGAGCTATAATTTGTGATATCTTATTCCATATAAAACCAAGTTTCTTGTCTGTCTTAGGCACCCCTCTGGGTTGTCTGAAAATGTCCCAAATCATTAAAGAAGCGTGCAGTGAGGCATCAATCTACCAGGATTCGGGGATTGTAAGTTGTTTCATACTGTGTGAATTCCTTATGTGTTTGAAGTCTTTCCAGGTGAAGCAGTAACGATTGCTTGTAAACCCCTCTTTCAGGATGGTCTGATCATTGAGAATATGCATGACATCCCATACTCATTCTCTGTGGGGCCAGAGGTGTGTACCTGTATGACTGCAGTGTGTGCAGCTGTGAGAGACGTCTGTCCACTCCTGCCCCTTGGAGTACAAATACTGTCTTCTGCTAACCAACAGGCCATTGCCGTAGCTCTGGCTTCAGGTTCAGTCCTATTATCAATTCATTTATTATTGTGCTGTATATGAGGCTGTAATTATCTGCAGCTAAAGCATGTAGTGCAGAACAAGTCTTTAATCATGTTACAATTTCAGTTGCCAAATTTAAAAGGGATTTTTATATCAAACTTTACAGCAACTTCCCTTTTCCAAATTAAAGTGTGTTTATCAGTGAAAGAAAGTGCTGTGTGTTTGTACTCTGAAGAATGGCTACCAGGGTCTCAGACACAGCAAAAACATACCTTTATTTGAAACAGTGGCTACTAGTTAGTCAATCATAGCATTATAATTTGAATGCATGGTCACAGGTCTGGATTTCATCAGGGCTGAGGGTTTTGTCTTTTCTCATGTGGCTGATGAGGGTCTCCTTAATGCCTGTGCTGGAGACTTGCTGAGATACCGCAAGCAAATTGGAGCAGAGCATGTGCAGATATTCACTGACATCAAAAAAAAGCACAGGTGAGATCACTATCTTTACAGATTGATTTGAAAGTAGAACCAGTCACACTGATCTGCAAATAGACCTGAATGAGTATGAGAATTTACATCAGTTGGAAATACATTTTCTCTGATGATACTGACATATTTCTTAGTGGCAGAACTCATTATTGGTGCAGTCTTTTACAGCCACTAAATGCAAATATTTTTCAGTAGCTTCATAATTAATTTGCTTGACCCTAGCTGTCAGATAGGTCTGGGAGCATTCTGGCAAATTTAAAGTTATAGTTTAAAAAAAATCAGAGCATCTTTTATCTAATTTTATGACAGATGAAGGTACCGTTTTGGACTTAAGTGAATAGTTCAAATTCTACGTTCGTGTTATAACAAACATTTTAAGAATTAAAACAATTGACCAATTTCATTTTGACTTTAAAATGCTTTTAAATGTACAGGCAGTCTGAGAACTGATATATTTTACTCTATATGTGTTACCAGCTCCCATGCCCTGACATCTGATGTGAGTATTGAAGAGACAGCACGTGCTGCCGAGTTCTTCCTTTCAGATGGACTCATCATCACAGGAGCGTCCACTGGTGTTCAGGCTGACCCACGGGAGCTCAGAGGTACTGCCAGAAAAATAGCCCTTATGATGTTTTAATAAACGCTAAAAAGATACTGCCAATTTGACAGATCACCAGTCTATCAATGGGCTAATACATAGGGACCATGTCCTTCTCATGGCAACACAAGGGCTGCTATTTTAAGTAGTTTCCAATACAAGACTAAACTCTTAGAGCTAAACAGGCTCATAATCGTGTTTTCCTACTGCCAAGTATGCTGACACACAGGAGAACAATTACACACACTTTCTCCCCATCCCTGTGTCTTTCCCTGACATGCATGCACTTGCTCTCTTGTGAACACAAACATGCAGGCACTGCTACTAGGCATGCAGTCAGACAGAATGGAGTTTAGTCTACTGTGACCTGAGATTACCAGGGGTATCAAAGCATATCATCCTTACGTCCCGTCTCACCATACCACCATACAACAGACTGTGGGTGACATTAGATATCTTCGTCATATCCAGATTTTGAAAAAAGCATACTAGTTTAACATGTGTGATTCATGTGTCTCATGGATTTGTGTAACCATTGACAGCAAGTTTTTGTCAAAAGCTGTTATGCTTTCTTTGCTTTTGCAGAGGTTTCCCAGGCTGTGAAAATCCCAGTGCTGATAGGTTCTGGAGTGACCTATGAAAATGTGGAACTCTACCTTGATGCACATGGAATGATCATTGGCTCTCATTTCAAGGAGGGTGGCCACTGGGCCAATGCAGTCAACCCAGATCAAGTTAAGAGGTTCATGGAAAAAGTCTGTGACCTTCGAAAATGAAAGGAAAGCGTACATTCAGTTTTCTCAAAAAAGATTATAGAGGGTACTTAGGTGTTACATTTCATTTACAAAGATCTAGAATGTTTGTCTTTACTGCCAGAGTCAGTATTATTAAAGTTTAATTAGTCATAATGGTCAAATGTAGATTTAAACAAAAACTACATCATTTTTGTCATAGTTTTGTCCTGTGTGTTTTGAAAAGTTCTAAAACTTGTTTTGGTGAAACCTGCAGCACTTTCACTTGTTTGTACTGCCACATTAAAGACTTGCAGTCACCATCTTTAGAAAACAAGATTTATTTCAATATTTTTTTGTACATTTGATAAATACACACAAATTAAAAAAAACATAATATTTGACTTTATTCATACTCCAAAATGAACACTTTGTGAACATAAAAAAGTGAGTACCTGCTGAAAAATACATACATGCTAACATATTCTATACAAAACATGAACAGTGGTTTTGTAATTATTCCTTAAGGTGACCCTAAGTCAAAAACAAAAGGAATATATTATTTTAGGACATTTTACTTTTCAAATGACATGAATTTTGTACAGATCAATATGTGTACGAAATGAGCTTTTAATATGTCTGTCACAAAAATATCTAAAGCTAAGGCACATAATACATACTGAATACAACCAAGGAATAACCAAGCAAAATGTCCTACAGTATTCTACAGGTTTGAAAATTTCATATCTGATAGTGTCACACACTGTAGCAATAACAGCACCTTAAGAATATCTTTTACACACCTGCAGTTTCAGGTAAACCCTACCCCTACTTATACTAAACAAGTCCAACAACTCACCTGCTCTTATATATAATGCACAAAGGCTTTTACTTAAAAGTAATGTTCATGTTTCTTACTCATGTATTTCAGCCTAAGAGACTGGCTCTGTCAAAGGATCAAGCTTCATTGTTCTCAGTGCTTCAAGATACGACAGTTGCAGTCCAAGTTGCCTGCAATAAGATCAAAATGAAAACCTGTATTTCTAAGGTTCATTTGGCAGATATTCAAATATTTTACTGAACACAAAGTCCTCTGTCTTGGTTGAGATGCAGAATTAACTATGTGAGGTCAAACAGTGGTGGAAAATCTGAGGAATTCTGAGGCAGTGCTGTGGTGGAGGCAACTTGAGACTCTCTCATAAGCAGCATCATAGTTCATGTTCAGTAGTTATAGAGGCGCTGGCAAGGCTGCTTGAAGTTCCCGTAACGTTTCTCTGCTGGGCTGAATCGCAGCTTAGTCAGGTTCTGCCGGTGGAGGAAGTTGCGGCTCAGCTTCTTCCGTTCAGCCCGGGCTGTAGCCCTCTGGTCAGCCAGCAGCTGGATGTTGCAGGGCAGAGGAATTCCCCAGGCAGCCAGACGCCAGGATATATGCTGTCTCACTGCCACTGGCCTGGACAGACACAGGGGAAGTGTTACTGTATGTGCTGATGAAACTTTAGTGAAAAAACAGCATGTACCAGCTTATTCCAAATTAGGGTCACAGGGGTCTGCTGGAGCCTATCCCAGCTCCCTCTGGGTGAAAGGCAGAGGTACACCCTGGACAGGTCACCAGTCCATCACAGGGCCACATAGAGACAAACAACCTCACACACTCACACTCACTCCTATGGGCAATTTAGAGTCACCAATCAACCTGACATACATGTTTTTGGACTGTGGGAGGAAACCAGAGTACCTGGAGAAAACCCACGCAAGCACAGGGAGAACATGCAAACTCCACACAGAAAGGCCCCTGATGGGTTTCAAACTAGGAACCTTGTTGCTGTGAAGCAACCCAAGTTAAATCCCAAATGTGAGTACACTTTTGCAAGGTTTTGCAGCCTTTCTGGGGGGGGGGGGCAGCAGAGTGCCAAAGGGGGGCTTCACCAAAATAACACAGCATTTCTCTGCAATGCAACGTCTGGCAAACTGGGTTATCCAAATACATGCATGAAACAGTACATACATACAGTGGTGGAATGTATCTAAGTACATTTACTCAGGTCCCAATCCTAAGTATAGTTTAGAGATACTTGTACCTGAGTATATTCATTTGTACTTTAACACATTTCAGAAGCAAATATTCTAATATACAGACATTTTATTTCTGCATAATGAGTAGGTTTAGTTTTGATCATGTACATTTTAAGGTGTACATTAAAGTGTAAATCGTTTATACTGTTACATTACATTGTAGATTCAGGGCATTTTTACATTGTAGTACTGCTCTTTATTATATATATAGATAGACTAACATAGATATTAGTTCTATCTGTGCACATATGGAACAACATTTAAGCAAATAACTTGTACAGTTTTCTGCATTTTCCTTTGCAGGTCAAAGTGGCTCTTTACCTGTGAGATCCTAGTTAGTCCCATTCTAAATATTGCAAAAGACAACAGAACAGGTTGATGTTGTGATTTTCCATCTTGCTGCAGTCTTAATCAAATAATAATAAATAATGAAATAAATTTTGAACTTATCACTGGGTTTATGGACTTCACTGTTTCCACTTAACCTTGGAACATTCCCCTGTTTAAGAGGAGGATGACATAGGGGTGGAGTAACTAATAGTCATCTTCACTTATTTTACAAACTGTGAGTGGTGTGAATTGGTCTGTGGTTATTCATTTTCAGTTCAAGCTCTAAGACAAATGTGTGTGTAAGCTGGAGGGTGTAAATGGAAAGTAACCTGGAGGAATCCTCTTCATCCTGGTCAAAGCCTATCTCCTCCTCCTCCTCCTCCTCCTCCTCCTCCTCCCCACCACTCATCCTGCATTTCATCTGGTAGACAGACATGCTGGGATGCTCAATCAGCAGGTTCTCGAGAGAATCCACTTCAGGGGCTGATAGTGGCCCGTTCTCTGCATAAGGAACATCCCAGTTCAAACAGATCAGTTTTCTTGCCAGTAGAGGCTGCACTGTCACTGTCAAGACTGTTTTATTTCATTAATTATTTATACATGTAAATAATACATTGGTGTGCCATGAGCAGCGTTTATCTCTCACCTGGGAGATTAACTATGACCCATCCTCCCTCTTCAAACTCCATCAGCTCCTCATAGGTGTCATCCACTGCCTCCAAGTCCTCATCAGCATTCCCAAGCAGATGAGAAAAAATCTTTCCAATCATATTTATGGCTCTACCGGTATCTGTAAATCAGCAACAGAAATGCAATGAATCCATATTTAAATGTTACAGGAAGTAATTAGTTAATACAAGTAACCTCCTCTCTAACTGTGTCTTTAGCAAATGGTTGAGGCTGTCCCAACCAATACCCAAAATATGTGTCAGCAATAGATACCTACTGTTTCCACTGTATCAACAACTTAGATTACATCAGCCCAGAAACCCAAGCAGCCTGAGTTGTTTTGTTCAGTAGGTCAATTTAGAAGTGAACCGGCAGAGACAGCATAATGTTACTCAAGTAGCTGAAATTACATGGCTTGGAGCAACATTACATATTAAGTGACACTGTTTGATTGACTGCATGTTTACTAGTTTCTACTACAGGTTTGTATTCCATCTCTTAAGGGTACTAGCTAATTGTTATTGTATACAGCATCATAATACTCAAATTGAATGAAAATAGTGAAGAGCTAGTGAAAAAAACACATTTTTTGCCATCCAACACACATTACTTGTCTAATTCCTATGTCAGCTGACTGCAAATTATGAATCATGCTCAACAGTCATTTTCCTGCACTTATTTAAAGTATCTTCAGATACATACAAAATAAATTCTGAACTATGGCACACAAGCTGCACGTATTAGTACCTTTATCTTGTTGTCTAGGACAAAAATAGACTGACAAATAGAAATGCCTGCTTCTCTAGTGTCACCAGATCCTTCCTGTCAACAGACTGCAGGTCCCTTCATGACACACAGATCAGATCAGAGCAGAGCAGATCAGATCAGAGCAGAGCAGATCAGATCAGATCAGATCAGATCAGATCAGTGTGTGCTCTGGGATTAATGAGTTTCTCCATAAAACACACACGTTACAAAACCGAAGACATTTAGTCGAGATAACAAAAAAGGCTGCAAAGATGTGACAGCCAAGAGGAGGGTAGTTAGAGAACAATAGACTGTGGTTAACTCTGGCTCGGGAAAACGCCAACATGAATCCAGATGCACAGACACTCACGTCTGGACTCACCTGAGAAAGAAAAAAAAACGGATTTTCCTCTAGGAGCAGCTGTTACACAGAAACGATCTTGCGGTTTCAGACTTTGTTTTGATCGCACTTGTTTATCTGCGAGTCCTCCCTGCGTCCTGAAACGTCACACCTTAACTCCGCCCACCGGGACGTGTCGAGTGTGCGTCTGTCTGCGTCATGTGTTACAAACACATAATACACACTTTTATTTTCAGGCGGATTGGTTTGTTACACATATCAGAACATAATATACCGAGTCTTTGTTTACATTTCTATCACAGAACATTCATCCTTTGTAGACTTCAACACTAATGTATGTAAGATTACTTTACACTCAGTGGAAAAACGTATTAACTGGCAGGATACGTGCAAGGCCATACAGGCGCAATCTGTGTGGCACACTTTCATACTAAGGACCCCAGAAACTATTTTGAACTTAATGCACATGCGCAATGTGTGTGTGTTTTGCAGAATGCGGAATCAAACCCGTAAAATCCAAAACGTCTCCCTCGGCACATTGACACTGGCGTAAAGCTGAACGCATGTGCGGAGCAACGACGGCTGATTCATTCCGGACACAACTGAGGTGAGACACTTATGGGTCATATCAGTCGTATCCAATACACGACCCTCACGTTCAGCAACGAACCCCTCACGCCAAACTTCATTCAAAAACCGGGCAATTTAGATACAATTAGTGGTGATTTTAGGACCAAGCGCCAATAACAAGTTCACCTGAGCTACTATACGAAATATCGGCTGCCACGTTGACATTCGGCGCATACTAAGTTTATTAGTATTAGACAATTGTCGTCCAATATCCAGATGTATTTAAACATGCTTGATCTTGGTTAGAACAGGTGTAAAGACAGAAAAAGACTGACAGTTAATTTAATATCTGTCTGCATTGCTAACAAGGCCTTTTAAAACTAAAATCGAAACCAAATTGTAAATGTAAATCGAAACCTAATTTGGTTCTTTATCTGTCCTGTAATATCACTGTAGATAAAAGAGTATTAGAAATGAATGTGAAAGCTAATTAGTTCTTGAAAAGAAATTGGACCTTTTTCTTTCAATATGTGTACTATTGTATACACAGCAATATGCAGCACATATACACTGTTCCCAGATGACAAAACCTAATTTCTTTGAACACAAAGTTGTAGGTAGAAGTGATGAGGGTCCAGACCCCCAGCGGCCCCCAAAGGCCCCAGGTTCACTGCACATCAGTATGTTGAGGTCATTTTCCAAATGTGCACCATTAAAGCCTAATATCAGCTCATTTTGTGGTCCTGTCTTGTGGAAGAACATGTAGGTTGTGTTGATAGTGGCCTGGTACAAACATTCATGAATCAGTATAGTGGCCTGACCTTATTTTGTTTCATGATCATGATCAACACTTCACCTTGTTCTGCTTCAGTCATCTGAGGAAATCTGTGTCATCATCATGCTCACTGTGAGATAATAAGGGAAGCTGCAGAGGAAAAAAGTGTCAGTAAGAAGTTGCAAGTTAAGTTTAAGAAACTACAAATGTAATATTAAATATTTTTAGCGACTAGATTAGGTTTGGTAGTCAATAGATGCTGTGTCAATGCTCAGCTCAACTCAGTATATGGAATAGATGTGCAACTAACTCTTTATGGTGAAGACACCACAATAGAGCTGCCTGTCCACTCTCTTGTCTTGACAGTACTTCGGTGCAAGGATGCCTCCACGCATGGATGATGTGATGCGTCTGTGCTGTGAAATATCAGCCCATGATCAGATTAAGGTCGCAGTGAAAAACTCCACCAAAGGAGCAATGGTGGCAGGGGGAGGTGCCTTTGTAGGTGGGCTGCTCGGTGGACCAGCGGGGATTGCTATTGGTAAGAATTAATACTCAAACTAAAAGTTATTGTGACCTCCACATTTCTAAGGTGGACATCACACACTGTAGTTCACACTGACAGCATGCAAGAAAATACAAAACACTGAGTAGGCTGTCATTCACAGACAAGAGCTTTTGAATGTCAACTGATCTGAGATCTGTATTTAAGGCATGTCCAATGCTTTCTGTTTTAATAGTCATCCAGCTGAATCTGTAGATGTGCAAACTCTACGCCACAGCAGCTTGTTGCCAGTCTTTAAATAAGCATTTGTGAAGTTTAGTGTCTGATTGTCACAAATAATTTCTTTTAAATTAAAGACACCACAGCACTCACTGCAACCTGTGTGAGTGACCTAAACACACAGACATCATGGTGTAGCTGTTAGATACAGGAATTCCAGCCATTGCCTTTTAATGCTAGATGTGTTGATTGGTGTTAGCCTGTTTGTAATGTAGTTGTTCAAAGTAATACCTTTTAAATTTACTGCACTATCACCTGAAGGGTGATAGGACCTTTGAACCTTCAAATCATTCACAGCGAAGCGTCAACAGCCTGGAATGTCTGCATCAAACTGTGGGCTGTTAATGTGTGTATGTAATAACATCAATCAATATGTTTTAGTTACACTTACTCCACTGTCTTTAAGCCAGTAAGTGTATCCACAGCTATATATATATTTTAAATATTGGTTTATAGTATCATTCTACTTGTTTATAACTCAAAACTCTAAGTCAGAAATCCATTATTAGAATTCATATTCACAAAAATTTAATTTCCAGCAAATTGGTCCATCAGCACAGTGCAAACTTAACAGGACTGTTTGGACCCAGCTCTGCGTCACCACACACACATATCCCACACAAACCTCCGATGAACTTGCTTGGTGCTTCCATACTTGATAACTTTGTCAGCAATGTAACCATTAGCTGTTGTGACATTGATTAGACTAACTGCTTCTCAGTGTAACAGTGGTTTCAGTTGTCTTCAGGTCTCCAAAGTAGATCAGAAATGTGCTGTGTATTTATCCACTCTCCTGTCTGTCTCCAACAGGTGGAACAGTAGGTGGCCTCATGGGCAGCTGGCTGACCAGTGGTCAGTTCAAGCCTCTGCCTCAGATCCTGATGGAGCTGCCTCCTACTGAGCAGCAGAAGCTCTATAATGATGTTGTGGCCGTTTTAAGCAACCTGGACTGGATGGACGCAGCCCAGCTCATTGCTCTTGTGATGGGCAATGCCACACTGCAGCAGCAGGTCACTGCTGCCTTACTAAACTACGTCACAAAGGAACTCAGAGCAGAAGTGCGTTATCGAGACTGAGTTGTGGATAGCAATGGACTTTCAAGGAGGGATAGGTCTGCCAAACACACCCACAATCTATTACAGCATATTTTTGTACTTTGCTATTTTAATCATGACAAGTTAAATTGCACCATTACAGCAATTGGTAATGGTGATGGTAAAACGCAGAAAGTGTTTCAGCCTTGTTTTTCAGTGATGTCTGTGTCTGTCAGAACTGATACACTCATATTGTCATATTATCAATCTAGCTACCTACACAGGAAACCTCGTGACTGTAATGAATGGAAACTGACCTCAGGACAAATAATGTTTGGTTTGGTACATTTTATTCTCCTTTTCTCTTAGAAATTGTTTATTCTGGATTAAAATATAATCTCTTTGCTCATGCAGTTTGTATCAGGCTATTTATAATATAATGAACTGAGCAAACATTTTAGTTTCTTTAGATTTAGATTCTTATTCATCATGTAATATCATCAGAGGCATCTGATCAGTCCTAACAAGTTCAAACATCCAGCCAGATTCATAAAGATCTTCCATTACAACAAGGAGTCCTGCACCAGATGGTGTGGCCCCCACACAGCCGTCACCTGGCAACTTCACCAAGATGCTGGAACCATGTCCCTGCCAAGAACCCTGGACATTGTTCCAAGGAGAACTGGTGCTGTTTTAATAGCAAAGGGTGTTTGCACCAAACATTAATTTGACTTAGTTTTTTTTTTTCTGTTAACTTAGTATGAAATAAAATTTTAAGAAATGCATGTATTCATGGCCTTTTTTGATGCAGTCTTTCCCTTATATTTAGTACCTACACCTGCTTATGAATTGGAAAAAAACACAGCCATAATTTGACACATGTTCTGTACAACATGGCAAATCATATATTTCTTGTAGAACAAAACTACCACTTAGTATTTTGAGCTTTTATTGCAGTGAAATCTTTAAAAAATCTCCAGGATGGACATTTGATCTTAGTTTTGTTAGAAACACTGCCCCGAAAACTCACTAATGAATTTCATGCTCAAACATGTCTTTCCTAAGCCCATACCTCGCTTGACGTTTTTGTTAAAATAATCATAAGAGATGAGTCTTGAGTCTTTGTAGATAATCTGTCCTGCAATCTGTCCTGAACTTTTGTAAAAGTTCATCACCAGGAAAACAAGAGATTAGCACTTGGTATAAAAATTGACAAGGTAGGTAAAAAGCAGTGGCCAATATATTGAAAAATGCAGACATTCCTAAAAGAGATGAATGCTGGTTGTAGGTGTCTAAACTGAGAGTGAATGTCAGCTGTAGTATAAAATAATGTGGTGCTTATATTTAATAGTATGTCCAGCAGCAGTTATTTACATAGCCTCCCCAACATCTAATCTTCGCTTTGCAAGATGTAATTTGTGCAAATGATATGTGAAGAGTCTGCTGCAGGACAGGGACAGGCAGAGAAGCTGAATCTAATCTCTATAGATCTAATGTGATTTAGAAATAAAGATTGGGACGGTATCACCTACACTTTGTCCATTCACACCCTGTTAGTAGAGGGAAGAGCTTACAAGTGTCCCAAGTGAAATGACTTAGTGCTCATAGGGAAAACATTAAAAATATAAATCAACTCAAAATCTCTGGTTCAAACAAAATTAATTCTAAGATATAAAATTGTAACAAACATGATATTCACTATGCCTCAATTTTCTGTGGCGTTGTAGCTTCTCTGAAACAGCAGAAATGAAACAGACTTGTCTTTGACACAGAATCTTTCTGACTGAAATCTTTATCCACTAGAGGGCTTTGGGGTCCATAGTGAAAGGCTGCTGTACACAAGGTTCAATAATCTATATTGTATAATTATATAATTAACAGTATACCAATCATGTTTTCAAATAAAAGCAAAGACTTCACAGATTTTTTTAGTTTACAAAGGCAATTCATTTTATTTGTATAAACAATTGGATGTGGATTTTGAATTTATGTTACATTCAAATAGCAGTAACACATCCAGCTTTTTTTTTTTTTTTGCAAATGCAGCATGTGTGTGGCTCAGAAAACAGTGGCCTCACACTGGTTAGAAGGCACAACAGTAACAGCACAGCTCAAGGTCTGTCGTCTTCAGATACGACCTCCCCCATTGGGACCATAAACCACCTGATGGATGCCAAACCTTTTAAAGAGGTGGAAATGGTAGTTAGACTAGCAAGGTCAGCATCAGTTCCTGGGCCTAATGGTGTTCCCAAATGGCTGTAATGAACACGCTCCAGATGCACTGTGGTTTTTGTGGCAGCACAGAACAGCCTCAATTGTGGAGAAGGGCACAGGGATCTTTATTCCTAAAGAAGAAATGTTCTGTGGACGGTTTAGGCCAATTTGCCATCCCTATATAAAAGGTGAGATTTTCTTTAGAGGGTGTCGATAAGAATGGCCAGCCTGAGCGTCTCACAGATAAATCCAAACTAAACCGCTCAAAGGAACAACAAAATCAGGTTCTTTTCTATAGATTTGTTCTTCTGTGCATCATGTCACATAAGACATTCTGCCCATATGTGTCCATGTTATTGTAATTCAATACTGGGGTAGAGATAACATAAGGTCTTTCCACAGCAAAACTTTGTTCTATTAGGCATTTGGGCTGGTTGTTCTCCTGGAACACAGCTGGGATCTCCTGGGCCTGCCAATAATAGACAATCTACTCATCTTAAAAGTATGTGAAACCTTATATCCTACAAGATATAAATAGATAAATGTTATAGGCCCATAATCATTTTTAAAATGTGGCTTCAACTTGGTAAAATCACACATCACAGAAAAGCTTCCCAGGTCCAGATTGAGGTAAAAAATTCAGCTGACATTTGGGTACAAACCTTATTTGCTGCCTTGCTAAGCATTAGATAGGAAGATCAGTATCATGCTGTCTGTTTAATAGAAAGCTATAGGCAGAAGACTGTTAGATTAGTTTTGCATTAAAGGCTGGAAACAGGAGGAAGCAGCTCACCTGGCTCATCCAGTGGTTAAAAAAAAAAAAAAAAAAAAAAATCCACCTACCAGTATGTCTAAAGCTCATTCAATAACAGGTTATATCTTGTTTCTATAAGTCATAAATTGCTGTTTTATATAAGGTGTCATATATTAATATTTCTTGGTTGGGCAAAATAGCTTCTTGGAGTTGAGGGACATAACAACCTTTAAAGCCCCAGTGCTTTGGAGGTGGTGGTTCAAAGACTTTTTCTCACCACTGGACTGAGCCAGGTGTTTATGCCAGGTATCACGTATGTCAACAAGGACCCTGATGAAAGTACATTTTATAAAACATAAAATACACAATACCTTATGAATTATAGAAATATAATCAGTGTGGCAGTGCTCAGTAATATTTAGGCACCGTGTGGCAGTGCTGTGGACTGTATGAATAATATTCTACTTAAAGGTTCTTAGTGTTCTTGACAGTAAGAAAAGTTCATGGACTTAAGAGTTAAGTATATATTCGGGAAATCCCATCAATATTAGACAGTGATGTCCATTATTTGAGTGTCTAAATTCTACATGTAAAGTTTATGCACAGTGTGGCTCAAAAGTTCCCACAAGGGAACCAAAAAAATAGCATCCAGTCTAGTTTGTCGTATCAACAATTCAAAGCTGTGCTTTTCCTCCTGAGATGACAGATGTGTAAAAGTGGTGAAATGAGTAAGTATTGACATTCAAAATTCTCTTGTCAAAATCTGATCTACCTGTGTGATCTAATTTTTCCCTAACAAGTGCAAAAGGGGTGAGAAGTTCACGAAAGCTTCACACTTAAACTCATTCATGCTCGATTTAAATAAGAAAGGCAGGATCCATGCAGCAAAAACAAACCAATTCAAGACTATATGCTGCAGAACACAGAAACATTCAGAGCCTCTCGCCCCCAGTCACAACATGTCAGCTAAGGTGCTCAGTGTGAGTACACACACACATACACACATTTCTATCTTTGTGAGGACACTCATTGACATAAGGCATTCCTTAGTACCTTACCCTAACCTAACCTTTACTATCGCAACTAAGTGTGTGATGATATATCAGTCCTTACCCTGACATAAACCTAATTCTAACCTTAACCTGAAAGCCTAGTCTTAACCCTCAAACACAGGTTTAAAAAAAAAAAAAAAAAAAAAGAAGATGACCGGCCAAGCGTCCTCACTTTGCCAAAATGTCCTCAATCATAGAATTAGGCTTAAGAAGGTCCTCACAAAGAAAGAGTACACACTCATACAGATAACACAAGGTAGGTTTAAACCAGTGACAGATTAGTAAAGCTATATGTGAAAATACATTTCACTTCATTGACATGTAGAGTAAGTCAAAAAAAAAAAAAAAAAAAAAAGAATGTACACTGTACAATACATCGTTTCCAATCTAAAGTGAAATCAGGTGAATAGACTGAAAAAAATGCTGGTGCTGTGCAGTGTCTAAAACTGTTCAGAGAGGAGATCACACAGTCTCTGAGACACAGAGTCCCGGCTGGTCCGGAGGGTGAGACGATACATCTGAAGAGAAAAACTCTTAGTTACAGACTCAGTATACAATGTTGAATACAGAGATGTGTCTCTGTGCGTCTTTACCTGTGCTTGTGCATTGGGTTCCAGTCTGAGGAGGCAGCCCACCTGACTGTTCTTAGTGTGAATGACTCCAGCTCCTACAAAGTTTTCAGAATTGGGATCCACCCCATCCAGCAGAGCTACACCAAAACCTAAAATCTGCAAAGGAATTTACTTAATATCAAAAGCGTTTATCTGACCCAATCAGTAATGAATAACTGTAACTATTTAAAAAAAAAAGAAAGGAAAGAAGTATAATCCTTGGCTCAACTCTCACTCCTGCACAGCTGTAATTCTAATCACAATTTCACATCTGTGGAAAGTTGTCATTGAACTACAACTGAGGTAACATTGTTGGTGAGTGTGAGATAAACAGTGTTATCTACCAGGAACCCAACTGCCCCATACAAATAAATGAAATCGCAGCATTTTTTCATACTAAGGCTAAAGCTGGTCTGAAAACAACTTCAATGATCTTGAGTCTGGATTGTTTTGTAAAATTCAAAGTTATATATGTTCTATCATATCTGAGTGGTTAAAGAGCAAACATGTCAGAAGTATGTCAAAAAGCTCTAAATCTACAGCCAGAAAGCTGGTTGATTTCCACAGCCGAGCAGTTTCTTCTGAAGAACTTCTTTTTTACCTTGGCCTTGATAACATCTGTGTCCATCGGGTGTTTGGCTTTGAAGATTTTCTGAACTTCTTGCTGAGGGCTGAGGACACAGAGAGCATAATTACTCATTTCCAGAAGCAAGGGAATGTTTTTTATAGGATTTTACTGAATCTGAATTTAAGACTATGGAATCTGTTTTTAAATAAATGATTCTTCTAGCAAAGATGTTCCACACAGTTCACAGAGGTAAACTACAGCACAACATCACATCGGCAGGAAGTTACTTTACCTAGCTAAAGCTGATATAACATGCTACTGAAAAACCACCAAATACAACACCAGCAAGAAATAAAAAACTTCCTATCTGAAGATCCAAATCTTAATGAGAGCTTTGGAGCTTGGAGAATGCAGGTATTTTAATCCACCTGGAATCAAATCCAAATCTACCTGCTACTATATCTGAATCCAACAATTAATCACTTAATGGGTCCATAAAGTGACAAAAATGGTGTAAAAAGCCTATTTCGCCAAGTTGAGGTTAATGTGTTAAATATGTGTTTTGTCTAACAAAGATGTTTGGTTTACCATCATATAAGACTTTCACAGTTTACATGTTCACATTTTAGAAACTGGAACAATTCTTTTTCAGGCATATTATAGTACCCATTCTGATCTTCTGATTAGAACATCCATTTCTGACCTACTCTGACCATACTTACTCAATATTGTGTTTTTCTGATATTCGGATCAATGCTGAGGAAATAAAATGAATTGATAATTAAAATCATTAAAGGAAACAGCCTTTGAAAGCTGCAGTTACCTGCTTTTCCTGACAGGGAGAAATGCAGTGCTGATATAGATTTATATGCATGTAAATGTAAAGTGAGCCTTACGCTCCAAGCTGTTTCCAGCGCTGGAAAAAATCCTGGGATGTCATTTCTGTGGGCTGAAAAAACTTGTTGAGCATCACAGGGAGTTTCACTGCAATGTTCTGAAGAGCTCCCCCATATCTGTTCACACACATGGTCAGAAATGAGCATATATGTAAGTAAACAAATACCTTTTATAAATAAGGTGTGGCTTCTGACACCAACCTGAATTGGATATTTAGAACTGGCGCATCTGTGAAATCTGACACACACTCAATGTTGAGGATCTGCTGGACCTGAGCCCCACCTTCTATTACGGGGTCTACTGCCTTGCAGTGGACAATTAGCTGTGGAGACACTTGTTAAGGATGCCACATATACTTAAATGATACTAGCAGACATCCTAAAACACCTATAGCAGCTTTGTAAAGTATTCACAACCATTCACTTTGTCCATTTTGTAGTGCTGGGAGCAGTATATCAAGACTCAGAAGTGAAGATTAAAAAGATGCCGACTAACAAGCAGTACCAGTTCTTGTTGATTTAGTTACTTGCTTTAAATAAGTCTTGTGTTTTCTATCATCTAGAATGATTCAAACAAGTCTGCCCCAAGATGCTACCAAGCAGTGGAAAGGATATGAGTCTTGAGTGTGTTCTGGCTGGTCACTGATGAGGAGAAGTTGAGGAACTGGGTAGATGTCTTGTTGCCATAGAAAACATACATGCGACCTGAGGTACAAAGCAGGCAAACTGTTCTGAGTTCATCCTTTTCAACTGATCATATCTGACCACTGCCCACTGGGTTTAAAATGAGTTACATACTAATCACATTTCATATATGATCCTTTTCATTATTTTCCAGTGCTAGCCTGTCAAAACTATCCTTTCAAATCATCCTAGTCAGATGAGAGTTTCCAAAAGAGAGACATTGTATCTTCCACCCGAGAGAGAGCTGGAGACACATTGTATCATAAAGCTGCTCACCCAGGTTCTGTCTGTATTCAGACTTCAGCCCAATCTGCAAAAGCTGGTTCTCATAAATGACACCGTTGTTCTTGCAAACAAACCTGAAATTTACAAGCACACAATTGAGATTTATAACTAAGACTTCCATTTTCTTTTTTATTGGAAGTATTTTCAAAGCTGGCACTTGGTCAACCCATCTGCATGAATAGTGACAGACATACAGTCACAGTGGTAGAATATTTTCTTAATATTTCAGCAAATAAGAAAGGTTACATTCCAAAAAAGGTGTTGATCCTGCAGTAGGTTCAACCACCTCTAAACTTAATGTATTTGACAAAAGCTCACAGTTTGATCCCACCTGAGAAAGTTTTCCTCAGAAACATCTACAGATGCAGGTGAGGAGCTGTCAGAAAACACATCGACAAGCAGACTGGGTCCTGCTGAGGGGGTGGAGTTTAGATTCAGCAGGTCCGTCAAGGGGTATGTGGAACCCTAGGAGAGTAATAGCAGCAAACAGTTTTTAAAAATATGTACATAGTAATTGAATATACCACAGCGTCAAGAGAAACAGATAGTTAAGAGGAATTAACTGTATTTAAATCTTGGCTTTCTAAAGCATGACGATTAAACACAAACTGAAAAATAAATTCTCCTGGTTTTTCACTAACTATGACTTTGTGTTGGGTATTTCACACGCTGTCAACATAGAGCCGGTGTTATAAAATTTTTACTAAACTTTTTTGGTTCACTCTTTATTTGAACACCTGTGTGGTCACTGGCTACTCCAGCACACTCAAATATTGTATTTCTGGGGTCTGCTTAGCGTTAGCTGTCTCTCTTCCATAGGGCCAGATTAGACCATCAAAACTCTGTATGTTAGTTTGCGATAGAAATGGTGCAGACTAAGGCACAAAGTGAGTGAGTAACATAAGGAGTGTTAAAATCACATATAAACAACAGACCTATGCAGCACCCAAAAGTGCCCAAAATGTGTCATTAGAGGGCTACAAGTAACACAACAAATTGTTTTTAATGCCTGGCCCCATAGACATTACAGATCACAGAACTGATGAAATATCATTTCAGTTCAACTCACTTTCATAGTTTAGTTTGATTCTCTGCAATTACTG
This sequence comes from Mastacembelus armatus, assembly GCF_900324485.2. Taxonomy (NCBI): domain Eukaryota; kingdom Metazoa; phylum Chordata; class Actinopteri; order Synbranchiformes; family Mastacembelidae; genus Mastacembelus; species Mastacembelus armatus. The sequence goes on from NC_046635.1 coordinate 26,532,356, forward strand.
AACATATAAAAACAAATCAATCAAAAGTTACTGTCAACTCTGATTATGTGTAGAATGATCTTTTTAGTTCTCTATTTGAAAGTTTAGAAAAGTCTGAAAAAGCATGAATGAACATGGATAACACTTCCAATAACACTGGACAGGGTCACATTCCTTTTTGTAAAGACAAATTATTGACTTGCTATTGCAAAACAGAAGTTAGCGACCAACAATGATGTAAATACAATGTCTTTTCTCGTTGTTCATATACCATGGTCCCAGCAGAGAGCACAGCAGAGAGCATGATGGGGGTAGAGGGGGCAGGGCGGGGTCTGTTGGCTATAGGAGGCACAATGGGCTCTGCCAACAGTGCAGGAAAACACTGATGGAGAAGTAAAAGAAAGAAAGAGGTGACCAAGTATAAAGGGGTGAACATGGGAAAGGAAGGAAAATGACAAGTGAAGGTGAAGATCCAGTTAATACTAAAGAAGAAAATAAAGCCAAAGATTGTAAAGTTGTAAAGAATATGCAGAACATGACTGTTGTGTGGTGCAGGCTTGTTGTAGAAATTAAGGATGAATGTCAGTAGAACGCAGGAAATTCTTAAATGTGCTTCTTCATTTCTGTACTTAAAGGATCTCTAATAAAAAGCTCAAGCTTTTACTGCTGACTTGGACACCACTACTGTGACTTACCTTGTCTGTGGCTTCATTCTTCTCACTGTGCTCAGTGCTGCCATTGACATTGCGTTTGGCATCGTCCATGTCAGGCAGGTTTCCTGGGCCCTTCTTCTTTTTCAACTTCGCCAGAATTGAAGACTCTCTCTCTGGGAATGGAGGCATTTCTTCTAAGACTGTGGCCTGTGGAGGGGCAGAGAGTCCAATAATGGTCTAACACATGACCAACACAGACAGCTACTGTACCATTTCACAGTCAGTAATGGTGATGTTCAGTTATTTTAGTGACCTAGAGTTGTTGCATAAAATCTTACAAAGCCATATAACACCACAGAGTAATTAGATACAAGTGTGAGCTCATCCTATCCATCAATATCAGGCAGAACCAGGCATATTTTAATGGCTCACTATTGGCTAAAATAAAGCAAATCCTTTCTTTACTGTGTTTTGGCACCTGAACCTGATCGGGTTGCAGCACTGCTCTCTGTAATGACAGGTTGTTGCTAATTAATGTTAATTCAGTGAGTAAAATGACAACATTGTTAAACATGTTTGTTTGATGAAGGCACTCTCTGCAGGCTATTATCTGTAAAGATCATTTGTGAAGTAAGAAGCTGCACTGTGTAACACCTCTGTACTATTAATTCAATTCAATTCTATTCTATTTGTATAGTGCCAAGTCACAACACAATCAATATTAGAGTAGGTGGTTTCTGTACATCCAACAACAAGCAAATGTAAAGCACATGATGAACCAACTCTGAATCCATCAAATCTCATAGGTACAAAAAAAAAAAAAAAAGCCAAAATGATGAGGCTTAGAAGTAAAATGTGTCCTGCTGGTGATCACCAAATATTCAGGCTAATGTTTGACCTGATCCCTTTCCTAATTTCACAGAAGGTGACAATCAGAGCAACACTGCTCAGGCTGCTGTAATTAATTACTGCAAATGGATGACGTGATTGCTCAGAATCAATCATTGTCATCAGCCTATTTAAACACTTAACTTTGAACAATTTATTTAGTAGTTGACAGCATTAAAAATGACATCATTAAAATATGTCATCTTTGTTGTGTGATATAGCACACTGACTGTCTCTGTCTTATAAAAATGCAGTAATTTTTTCATTCTAATATTAGCAGAGGCAATAATGGTAAATTTGTGGACAAACCTTCATAAAAGATATGACATGATTTGCCATTACTGTGATGTTCATGTATTAATTTCAGACAATACAGCAGATTTACTGTGTGTAGCATTTTTTTTGCCTTCAAAAGGGGGTCTAACAGGAAAAAAATCATTGTCATAGGAATGGCATCCAGGCAGAATAACACAGAACACAAAGTGATTGAAGCAGCATTACCACACCTAAAATAATTCACAGTATAACCCACCATTCCGTCTGTGATAGGAATCTACAGACGTTTACTGCAGAGAAAAGTGTGTGTGCAACTGAGACTGTCCACATCCTGCATAATTCACTAACCAGTATGTCAGTACTAGCAATGCTGCTGAGCCTCAGGTACTCGACAGCTCTTTGTTGAAGTTCTACATCAGCATTGCGGAGCTGGCTGTCTGAACGCAGGACGTCTTGGATCGTGGCTTTTACTTCTGGAAACAAGTTAATGAACTTGATGTAGGCTGAAAGCAACAGTGCCCGGGTTGGCACAGAGCACAGGTGGAACTTGGAGTGGAGAAGGTTGAACTGGACCAGAGGACTGCAGGAGAAGTCAGCACAAAACAGTAATAGTAAAAACTCTTAAGACTCAGGTCCACTCCAAAAAAAATTAGGTGAAGATACTGTTAACTTTTAAGACAATACATTGGAGTCGACAACATTTAATGAAAGGTTTGGTAGATGTATATACAATTTAGAGAACAGTGGATGCTGTTTGTACCTGGAGCGTGAGTCACCAGCAATTAAGTTACCAAACTCTCCCAAGATGTAGCCCCCAACTTTAACCAGGTTCTCATGGCAGGCGGGAGCCTGTAGAGCCTGTAAGTGTTCACAAAGCATGACAGCATTCGTTCAGGAAGAACATGGAGGAAACCATAAACCACTATGTACTGCAAGTACAATTCTGAATGGAATAGCTACAAAACTGGTTTCCTACTGTGTGAGAGCCTTGAAATTTTTTTGGAAGTGAAGCATGACTTTAAACTGCATTGATAAAAACTTTTAGCTGTGAGGAACCACTATTACATTACTGCTGCATCACATTTCTTTGCACTATTCAGTGTGTTAGTCTGAACAATAATGGAGTGATTGGAAAAAGAAACGTTTTTAAAGGTCCATGTGAGACCTGGGTTGAATGCTACAACAGGCTTTCCACTTGCAATCTATGTGACTGAACCCATATATGGATTTCCACACAGTATACCTAGTTCCAGCCCAACCCCACTTACTCGCATATTCAATCCTATTACTGCACACACTAACATGTTAATCTTGCAACACTGAGAGCCAAGCTGATCTGTGGCATCATAACTCTAGACCACCTCATGCCCACCTCAAAGACGGTCTTGGCAGCATAGCCTTGGACATCATCTCGATTTATGACAATCTGGATGACACGATACCACACCTCCTCACTGACATAGTCACCGGCGATACGAATGAGGTTTAGGATGGTGTCCACATACCAAGTGTAGTCCACAGCATATTTTTCTGCCAGAATAGCCACCTTGAGCACCTGAGGAAGAGAAGCAATTTGCTGTGGGCAAGAGCAGCGCACTGAGGAACTAAATGGTGTAGAGGCCAGCACTGATGACCCACTATCTCCTCTCTGATTGAGTAGTCTGCAGTCTCCAGGTAGCTCAGCATCTCTGCCACAATCTGCTTAGCATTGCTGCGGTCACACATGGCGTAGAGCAGATCCACAGCCCGCTGGCGAACACTCACATCTCGTTCAGTCTGTAAAGAAACACATAAGCTGTCACAGGTTTGGCTAAGTGCTTCTCTGTTTTTTATTTTTTTAAGTATTGAAATGAATCTTTAGAATTTCAGACATATTTTTATATAGAACACGGCTGGAACGGTGCCATGGACATGACGTTGCCACTGAAAGATAAATCTACAGTATTACTGCCAATAATGTATCTGTGTAAACAGGATGTATCTAAATCCTGTGAAGATTGAATTATTCAATTATTTATGGGAAAATTTTACAAAAAAGTTCTTGAGTAATATTTGTTTATGTTGAATCATTATAAATATTCATACTTTTACCAACAACTATGTAAACAATTAGTCATTTAATGAGAAACTGTTATGGGGATGGATGATATCAATATACAAACCAGACCCTGAAGTTCTGCCTATTATGCCACAGCTCAGTCGAACCAAACTTTCAAATCCAAGCAAAGACAAATTAGCTAATTTTGAAAAAGCCAGCTGCTGATGGCCTCACCTTTAGAGCACTGATCACAGTTTCCATGTGCGTCTTAACTGCCTCATGAGAAAACTCCGAGCTGGCCAGGGTGCACATGCTCTCCAATGCCAAATAACGAAGGTTGGTTTCCCTGTGCTGCAGAAACTGGCCTAACTGGTTGCAGGCTCGTACCAACAGGGTGGGCTCACTGAGATAAGACACAAAAGCTAGCAGTGGTGTCCAAATGCCAACACATACTTCACCATCCAAAAACCCACATCCACAAAACACAGAAATGTGAACTAGTGAAAGCCGGGTTTGTCATGTGACCTTGATTAGGTTTTAAAGACAAAACATAACTTTGTCGACTACAGCCATAGCCGGACTGACAACTAACAACAGCTTAGAAATAAATATGCTTTGCTAAGAACCTATTCAGCCACCTAAAAGTAAGCTTCCCCAATAAATTCATCAGAATTTTCTGACTTCCCTTTTCCAGAAAAAAACCTCTATAACTCAGATATTGCAGGAATTCAGTGAACCCAAACATGACCAACCTGTCGTGGTGGATGATGAGGGAGATGGCTTCAAACAAAACAGCATTCTTTGCATTGGAGTGCTGGACCTTCTTGGACTTGGGTGGCTCCTGAGCTTTATTAAGGATGGTCTCTAGACACTCCGTCAAACGGCTTCGCAGTGCTGCATCCTCTGCAACAAAATAGCCCATGATCTTAACACCCTCTTAGCCTTTACTTTAATGCTTATAAACATCATTACACTTTAAATGGAGTCCACACTGATGGTTTACTGCTTGGCGTCCAAGTACACAGAAGGTTTTTGTTTGCACGCTGGTGCCATCTGGTGGCAAAAATCACTTCCTACAATTTTAAGCCGCCTTCTTAAAGATGGGCTCAAATTTATACTGTATATATGATAACCATTCAAAGCATTCCAGTTTTGCACATGTGATTTGAAACAAACTCAACAAAGAACTTGCAGAAACAGTAATTACAGTAATGTTTTAACAAATTTTCTTTTCTTTTTGAGGGTGAGATCATGCCTGTGCATAAACAAAACTGGAGGCCTACTGTGCATATAAATCGCAACCCAAAGTGAAAAACATCTGTAGCAACACCTCTAAACCTGTCTTACTTAACTCTGCTAAAGCCTATGAAAAGTGCGACAAAGTGTTCAAACACCCATCTGTGCAAACAAAGGACACAATTTTTCCGTGCAGAGTAGTCAATTAATGATAGCTGGGACACTCAGCTCTGGAAAAATACTGTGATAAAAAAATGCTGTTTTGAGAAAGTGGGCAACAGTGTATTCTAATGCATCAACGTGGGCTGACATTTGAAGATGCTGTAGGTGTACATTGCCCTTTAGAGGTATCGGTGCACCTACAGATCAGCTGTTTCCTGCTCTGTGCTTGACACATGAAATTGATATTGATCTTACTCTCAGAAAGTAAACAATGGTATAATTGTGCCAAAATGGTGATTTATTCCTTTAATTGCACGGTCTTAGGAAATGTTATTGCTCTCTATTGGAGTGGAACTGCAAATATTCAACCTGAAATTATGCTTTGCTGCAAACCTATACAGAAAATGGTTTTACAGCAAAGGGCAGGTCAGAGGCTCATCGATGAGATGACACACACCCTTCCCAAACATCAACTATGTGTTCTGTGCCTGTACGTCAGGCAAGTTGACTTGTTAATTAAACTCCTGTTGGGACAGGTTTGAAATGGACATAAAAAAATGTCTAATATACTACATACATGTATAAAAGAATAGGCACAACAACATGCCCAAAGAAGCATAATTCAACTTTTCAATGTAGGGAGTTCCACTAGAGATGGCTCTCTACTATATACTACATAGGTAAGTACTGCACTAATACTGGCAAGGTACAGTTTCAGAAAGCCTATGGGAGACCCTGAAGAAAGGATAAAGATGGGATTACTAGAACCTACAGTTATATCTTATATCTGACCATTAGTTACCTTGTGGAGAAAGTCCACCTGACAGCAGAATAAACAACAAAAAACAGTCTGTTTTTGCAATCTGGCTAAGACTTATTGAGAAATTTAGCTGTGGACCAAAGTGTTGTGTTTAATTTAAAATAGTCCACACAGATTTATTAAAAAAAAGGAAAACAAAAGATTTAGAGAGTAGTAAATGTGCAACATTTTCAATCATAGTAGTTTACACTTTTAACCAGTCTATAGTGATGAGGTTCTATTCACTTGTAAGGTAATGGAACTGCATGTTTTATATTTTTTGCAGCTAGAAATTTAGGACTGTACTATACCATACCAGGTGGAGGGTAGCACTGTAAAAGGCGCAGCAATTTCACAGACAACCATGGTGCAGCAACAAAGTAGTATGTATAGTCCTGTAGGTCGATGGATGCAGAAGTCACAATCTGGACAAAAAAAGAACAAGTTGAAGTGAGATTTTCCTCTTGACCTCAGTAAGATGAAAACATAATGCAGAGTTACAGAGAACACCAACCCTACTAAGCCTGGCCACAGCCAGTGAGACGGATGTTTTGAAATCATCTGGGCTCTTCTGGGCCAGAGTGGTAATAAGGCTAGTGGCAGCTGTAACCACTCCCTGGAAACAGATACAAATACAGAGCTGAACAACATTTCATCATCCTGTACAATGGACAGAATGAGTAAACCTTAGGACAGTAAGACATTAGTGTGGGCTAATAAAATAGATGCTGTGTATGTACTATATACCACATGTTAAATTGTATACAAAAAACAATCAACATATCATCTTGTACTGATTGAAAAATATACATTATGTGCAATGTTGGACATCAATCAAACTGCAACTCTACTGCTAATTAAACTTTACAATGAAACATAGTCTGCTTACAACCTGTACATGGGCACAGTCTTACTAGGTGCTGGTCATTAAGCAGGTGGACCACTCGTGCTGTCCATTCACCCATGGGCACCAGGTCAGGAGATGTCCTGTTGAGACGTAGCAGACATAGTGCCGCACTCTGTTTCACGCTGTCCATGGTGTCCCTGATAGACACAATACAAAATCATTCGTCATAATCCAAAACACAATATACAATTCAAATGGTCACTGTAACAATTTCAGATTTAATACTTAAATAGAAAAGCTACATCTGTAACTGCTTAATAATATTTTCCCTTTTTGGAGTTTTGACTAAAGTCAAAAGAGGGACATCACACTTGCAAATAAATAAAGGGGTTAATTTCTGCCCTATTACACCTCTTGCGCTATAAGCATGTTTAGCTGTTGAGAACTGTTGCTGTGACTGACTCAGGCTCCTGCGTGCCTAAGAAAGCAAACACATACCCTGTCAGAAATGCAGCAAAAGACAATCTACTGGTATCTGATTTTACAACACAACCATACCAAACCATAATCTGATCTAAAACTATATGAACAGTTTCAATAGTCCTGTGCTGTTTCCATAAAACATACAAAAGCATCTGGCACCTGGAGCGTATCTAACAGCTCACTATGGTTCTTGTTCCATTACTCCACCGATCTGCACTTACTCATTAAACTTAAAGCATAACTACACCCAGCCTGTTACTGTACTGTTATTTTTTTCCACATGCTGTACAGCAGTCATTTAGTGCGGTACTATACAACTGGAACAGACCACATGCGACCCCCCACCCTCATTTAGTAACAAAGCCATTACCACCACTTACAATGAAACCTACTATATATATGTTGCAATTACAGAATGTAACTACAGTGAATAGCTATTGTGGAAAAAATGCTGACCATTCAGGGTAGACCAAATAGAATTGAAGTAATGGAAATCTTCCAGATTATAGCTTTAAGCCAAGAGCTAATTTGAATACCATCATATGTAATTACTTTTGCTACAAAACACAGAAATTCCTTCCATTATCTATCCTGCTTAGAGGGGAGCTGGAGCCAATCCTAGCTGATGATGAGCAAGAGGCGGTGTACACCCTCATCAGATCACCAGTCTAATCACACTCACAGTCACAAATTAACTAAACCCACAAGTCTCTAGAATGCAGGAAGTCAGAGTACCCAGAGAAAACCCATGCAGGAACATGGAGAACACCCTAACTCCACACACAAAGGCACTGATTGCCCACAAGGTTCAAACCCATTACCCTTCTTGCTTTGAGGCAACAGTGCTAACCACTGTGTCAATGAACCACCCCTTAACCCAAGAATTTATATGGGCAATTTGTTACACAACTTAGGCTTTTTGAGAGACAGTTAAAATCTTTTAGATTAATGTCTATGTACAAACCCTGCCACCAAAATGTTTGGAATTTCAGAAGCAAAAGCCTCAGCCATTTCTCTACTGCCCACGTTGGCAATGCAGTGAAGGGCCAGGTTCATGAAAGTAGGATTGCGGCTGGCCAGGTCATTCTTAATGGCATTGTTGATTAGACGGATCAGGTCACTGTTTGAGTTCACCAGCACTGAGATGAACAGGTAACCCTGAAGGAACACAGAAACATTTTTTAGTGCAATTATACCACATAAAGTAGTAACAAACACTGCATCAACTAATTTGCACACAACCCTTGGTCATATTCTGATGACAATTTCACACAAATACATATACAAATAATGTGCATGATGAATAATCCACATGCTTTCAACCTTAAGACACTGGATGAACATGAGGATAAACTTACAATTTGTTTTTCTGTGTATTTGTTGGAGCTGAGGAGGTTAACAGCCTCCATGTGCCCAAAGTCGATATCATGCCCCAGAAGAAAGATGAACAGCAGCTTGCAGACATACTTTTTTTTACTGTATCCATCCAGAGCCTTGTCTCCTATCAACACGTGCAAACACACACACAAAAATAACCCACAAAGACAAATTTGAATGTGTGTATGTGACAAAGGCATTGCCCAATGAGCATGTGAGGATGGACTGCAAAAATGTGTTTTGTCACTTTATTACAAAAGGGTGAGAAGCAGAAAATAGGAAGTGGGGATTTGGCTGATGCCACACAGTAACAGAAATAAAATCCATCCTTGTTACAGTTTAATTATAAATTCCTTGCACATCATGGAGGATCTCCACTACTACTAACAGTTGTCATCTGAAGAGTTAATCACACAGTAAAGGAGTAGAGGAGACTATATCAGCATATATTTCATTTTTCTTTCTGTCTTTACAGGAAGTTAGAAAATTGGCCATTGCACAAGGCCCCCTTGACTGTAAAACATAGCACTGTACTGTGGGTCCTCTATGGCAACATAAAGGACAGTGTAACCAGGGTTCAGTCAACTCCTGCACACCTTTATTGAATAAATATGCAACTAACAGAACATGGACTGGCAACAAATGCACCAAATTTCCACTGTAGTTAATGCAGTTATAAATGAAAGCAAATTATTAATGAGAGCAGTTATTAATCAAAGCAAGTCTGAATTTGATTAATTTTCAGATGGAAAACTGAAAAAATTGGAAAACCCTTTCCCAACATTTTTACTGATCTGATTTAGACAATATTTCAGGTATTGGTCAAAAATGGTAGAATCATAGGATGGCAAGTTAAAAAGCAACTATGCATTTTGTCACGCTTTTGTCTTAGTCTTCAGATAGTTTGATTGCAGGTTCTGGTGTCAAGCAACTGTTCTGCCCAAGAACTAACCAACAAAACACTTAAACACAATAAAGGGGCAAGGATGTGTGAAATTAAGTGCTTGTTATTTGTCATGAGGTGTATGCAACATCCTCTTCCCTTACCTTGGTGTGTACTAGTTGGTGTGACTGGGGCAGGGAATTTTTAGAACTTTTGTGATTTATGTACAAGGAAAAGACAAGTGGAAAAAACAGCCACCAGAAAAAAAAGGTCAAACCTTATCATAACGCAGGGGCAGGAAGAGCACAGAGAGAATATGACAGAATAAAGAGAGGCCAGAATCCTGGGCACTACAGGCAGAGCAGACAACTTCATGCTGGAGGAAATTAAGTACAGGTGGCATGGAACAGGTGGGAGGAAAAACAACACCAAAAGGAGACACACAGCCACATTTGCAGTGTGTGAATTTTTAACTGTGCAAACAGAAAAACATTAATCCATTAAGAAAGACTGAAGACTGAAGTCCACAACAGAAAAAAGGAAGTGAAAACAGTCACATCATGAATTAATGAAGTGGTTTAACAGCAACAGGAAAAATTGCAACATGTAAAGGTTTCGATCCCATAACACACACATATATATATATAAAATGCTATGTATCAGTCTTTGGAAGGAATGAGAAGTTGCCATCTTGTGATCATCGATATTGTATGTTTTATTACCTACCTTTAAATTTGGAACGAATATTGGCCAGTTCTTTGTTTATCCTCTTAATCTCTGCCTCTTTACTTTTACCTGCAAATAGAGAAAGATATTGTGCATATTATGTAGAGCTGTGATTAAACATAACTGTCAATAAATCATCATTATTCCTTGTTTTGCACAGTTTTGCTCATGTTTAACTAGAGGAACAAACTTTACTGTACTTGTCATTATGGTGTATATGACTGGTTGATTATCTTTGCATTAACAAACAGGTGCACACCTCTATCAAATAGGGCACTGAATGAGTATCACACACTAAAATCCTTAAAAGTCATGACTACAGTTTGTTTGCATCAAAGCACACTGCATTCACTAAAGGAAAAAAACTGACCCTTTCCTGTAACTATGACATAGGTATAATTATGAAACCTCCACTTCATAATTTAAAAAACTATTAACTAGGACAGCTGTATGAGAATATGATCTTCCATTTACACAAAAAGGATCTGCAGTAAGGTGTAAGCACTGTTGTGGGAGTACAGTCATTTGGAAAAGGACACATGTCTACAAAAATGCTAACAACTATGTTTTGGTGTCGCAGCAAGCAGATCCAAAAAGATCTGTCCTCCAGTTTTTGTCTCTTAGAGTGAGCATCAGCTTATAGAAAACACTTCTGCTGTAACTATTTTACACAGCTGTGGAAACAGTTTGGGCCCAAGTGTACCTACAGACAGTATCATATCCTGAAGGTAACTGAAATTATCAACAGCAGCTGGCACAGGACGACTGAAGAGACCAGCAGATCAATCTAACATCAATATCTTTCAAGATCTCAAACCAAGAAAGAAATAAAAGGAAATGTAACCAGGTGAGTTGCCTCTATCCATTGTTCTATTTTCTCAAGTGAGGATTACTGCTCCCATTGTCCTCACATGTCCTTCTCTCACAGTTTTCACATAAATATGTCATAATTACTAGACAGCAGTTTTCTTATAATACCGAGATACAGACCATATAATTACAAGATCTGTATATAATAATTATGACGATGCTTTCTCATAATTATAAGATTAGAAATATTATTATGGCATATAAAAGTCAACAAATAGGGATTTTTTTTCCTTTGGTGGGTGTAATGTGTATTTTCTACTCTGATGTAGGATTGTTTGTCTTTCTTAAACATAATTATTCGGATTATTTGTACCTGAATCATATTTGCATGTATTGACTATAATGGCAGTCAAAACAAAGATGACCGTGTAAACGTGTAGCAGCACTGAATGGACAGTGAATATATGATATGTATGTGTGTGACCATAATGGAAACTATAATTATGTATCATTCTTGTTAAACCGACAGTCACATCTAGTAAAGCTCCTCAGCTGAAACCTTGAATAATCAGGAAAAGTTAAAAGCCTGTGTGGGGACTGTTTTAAAGTTCATTTAGACAAACTGGCCAACCAGAAATAAAAATACACCTGAGCTGTTCAGATCTTATCTGAAATTTCTCTCACAAAGTCCGCTGAAAAACGGCCACTTCACAAACATTAACTGTAAATGCACTAAGGTGCGATTTGCTAGATTCCTGTGAGGAAAGAGACTGAAAAAGATAAAGTATCAAGGTGAAGCAAAAACACTAGTAAGCGATAAAAATGTGAGTTTGGCGCTATCGGCTCTCTGCGCTGCGGTCCACGCCCTTTGAAACGGCGTTAGCAACTGGAAGCTAACGGCTAACTGGGCTAGCCCACCGGCTAAGTGCTTCTCTAAACGCCTTTTTTAAAGTTATCAAAATTGTGGGAAACATTAAAAAGAGCAACGCGCAGGTTTCTTGACATGTTCTCCTCCCCGCCTGCAGACGGCTAATGTCGGTCAAAGCTAAACCAAGAAGAGTCTGGATGTTATAAACAAACTTACAGTTCCTGATGTCAGAGATGAACACGGCCAGGCCACGCATCCCGTCCCCTTTAGAGACCGCAGGCATTTTACTCGCTCCCTGTTAAAGCGATGTGCTCTCTCCTTTAGTTAAACTGAGTAAAGGAACTTTAGTTGTGCTTGTTTTACAAAAGACCCAGGAAGCGCCAAGTCGGTGATAAATGACGGAGGCAGGAACTAGACAGGCGGCGGCTGCGTCCGATTCCGACCAAGCTACGGCGACAGCCCAGCGGTGCCGCGTCCCAAACATGTGCGGTATAAACTGAGCCTGTGCTTCCTGTAGGAGGAACTTTTAAAATTATATATTTTTTTAAATTTATAACAAAAGAATATAGTCGACAAACATACAACCAAAGCAAGCATTTGCAATTAAATTAGCGAAGTTTAACAAATAAAAAACGTTGTTGGTGAGATCAGAAAACAATATTGCACTATTTTTTTCGTTTTCATTTTAAGGGAGAAAAATAGATCTGAAAAACTGTACAGAAGGCTAGTGACCACACAGCTGTAGGTCTGAAACTTTGAACCAAAAGGTAGAAGCTACTTTAATAATCACATTGCTTATTGTGCTTTACCTAATTACCCTCATATGTAATTAAAAAAAATTGAAACTACATTGCATCATTAATTGAAATATACTTGAGGCTAGGAAAGTATTCTAAAGTGGACTTAAAGGTTGCTGGTGTGGATCTTTTCATATTGACAGTAATATAGAATAACATCTTTTATTTAATTGTAAGTTTGGACAAACCATTGGGTACACCTTTAAGCTGTGAAATGACAATTCAGCCTGACACCCAGAGAATAAATCTGAGCATTATTATAGACAGATAGATTACATTGGGCCCACTAAATCTGGTCCACTGCCTGCAAATCAGTGTTTAGTGGTGGCCTGGAGCTGTTTCTATTACAGCTTAGTACCATCTTGAGGTTACATTATTTAAGCACACCTCTGTTCATGTAACAGTGTAATGAAGCAGTTTTATGTTGTCTCAATGAGAGTTGATTATTTCATCGTCCACAGCTTCACATTTATGAGATTGTTAGGTGTCAAAAAGACAGAGACTGGACAAAAATCAGGAAAAATGGCAACAAAAAGGAAATGCAGCCCAGGGGCAGCAGATTGGTGGATGGGTGATATTCTAGAAACTGACTTTAAGCATTCAACTCCCAGTATATTTCTGCACTTAGAAGTTTTTTGTCAGGATCAAACTGCAATAACATAAAAAAATAAACACAGTGTTTGGCAAACATGAACTTTTGAGGCAATTGTTACAGAATAAAGGTACTTACACAAAGGAAACTGTAGCTGTTCAGAGTGCATACAGTTGTAACTGCTGGATCTGTATCAGACAGTACCATTAGTGCTTTTATGCAATATTTTTGACAGATGTCAGTGTGTTTCTGCTGAAGTGTTGATGAATATAACTATGTTGAATACATCTGCTTAGACATAAGGACATGCCAGTACACTGCCAGTTTAAGATGCAAAATATTTAACCAACTTAAAGTGCATTTATTCACCTGAAGGTGGTCTGTGTGTACTTTCCCCATAGAGCCTAATGTATTTGAAAACTTAGAGACTCTAATAATACTATTGTGGGCTATACATAAAATTTTAAAAATGATCCCCTTTCTCACTGTTCTATTGACTCTGCAATTTTGTGCTGTAGGGACTATAAACCATCTAGTCTTTTCTATTAGTTAAAGTACCACCAAGGATCCAGTACAACCAGTAAAAGGCAGTGTTCTTCTTGCCAAAAAATAATTACAACTAATATCTTATTACTGAAATGGATTTTCTGCTTCACATTAACTTTATTTCACTCTTGTCCATAATATTTTAAAAATTATCAAACATCCATTCCCTTTTACCAGTTTAAGTAAAAGGCCAGCTTTCAATATTCTGCTTGCAAAAAAGTGATTAAAGATATCTTGATACTGAAATGGTTTTTTTGAAAATGAATTCCAAAAACATGTGTTGGCAGGCAGGGTGTTTTATTGTGCAGCTGATTTTCACCTGTATGTCCTGAAATGATATAATATATTTCTTGATCAGATCAAGGTTATTTACCACTATATCGGGCATCAGCAGCATGTCAGCAGTTGGACATAAATGTTTTTCTGTGGTTCCTCCTAATGTACTGAAGGAAAAACTTCAGTACTGAAAGTTGGTCCACAGATGGCGCTCACTCCAAGTTGGCGTTATCACCTACATCCGCCCTGTCATGGACAAACAATCAACAGCAGCTCTTAACAACAAATCACACATTTCAACACAGAACAACCGTAACAATCCTCTGTAACAAAAGACAGAAGAGAAATGATTGCTTGGTATCTATCTGCCCCATATAAGTAAAGCAATTTTTTAAATTAAAAACTATTTGTTTGTTTTACTGTCAGGAGTGTGACACAAACTGAAAACACTGTCTGTGTTTACCCTTAGCCATTCAATTGTAGCAGACCCACAAGCTTCCTCTGGATATATAATATTATATTATGCGTAATAAGTGGCATTTTATTTGTTTGGCTGTCTCTACTGAAGTATGCACCAATTCTATACAACAGGCTTAAGGTAAACAAATTTGATTTTACAGGTTATTTGGCATACCTGGCAGACCCATCAGCCTTGTTGTCAAATGCAGATTGGCCACTGATTCTCAATAATAAGACCTGGGGAGGGAAAAAAGCATAGTTTTGGAAGTGAAGTGAATTTCATTTACATTGCCTAATATCATAAATTTGCATCTGGGTGCAATACTCTCACTGCTTAAGAGCCTTGACCCGGATAAGGAAATGAGGAATCATAAATTGCCAGTCAACATGGCAGGACCTGAAAGCTTACAAGATCTAGAAAGTTTACAATAACCTTTTTAGACAGAGTGGTGTGTTGTGTGTCTTATCTTCCAGCCTCACTTATCCAGTGTTCTTATGTAGTCTCCCTTAGACTCTGGACTCTAAATAGATTTAAGGATGACCATGCATTCCTCCAGCCCCATAAAGCAGCTCTTAGTGATAGTTATTTTATACCAATCTTCAACTCAGTTGGCCTAAACTGAGAAATAGCAATAACATGTAATGGACCAACGTTTAAGCTGTAGTGGACTGTGTTGGCTCTAGAATATTCAGGAGTGGCGAATGTGGCCTTGGTGGTTACACTGTAAACCAGTCTGATATTGACAAGACAAACAAACAATCAGCTTCTTAACAGTAATTGTGAGCCAGGTTCTAGCTTTTTTTTACTACATGCTGATATGAGGGTAAAAAACAGGTTACACCATAGCACTTTGGAAATAAAGCAACTTCACTACAATGCTCAGTCAGCATGTCCATGTTACGCTTGTTTCACTGCTGTGACAGACACTGTTTCAACCATGAATGTATTAAAGCGACTGTGTTTTCCAACTTCCTGGAAGGTTTTACAGATATAAAACATCTATTGATTAAAAATTCATAATAGAAAGAATGATAATTCACCTTGTTTGAGGTGTCCTTTACATTTAATTCAGAATTTTAAGCAAAAAGTAATACAAATATATTAATAAAATGCTGATTTCTTGGACTTTTTAAAATAGTTAACAGTAGGTGAAACTTTTTTTTTTGCTCAACTGGAAAAAATGACTCAGAGCTTGCGCTTGTAACAACACAACCGCTGCATATAGTCAGTGTTACACCTATTTTTAAACCATGAATTATAACATTTGCATCATATGTGTATCACAGCAACCAGATTACAGTTGTGACCACAATCACAATGACATCATCCTCCCATACAGTCATGCACACAGCTACGACCTGTCTTAGTCAGTAGCAGCAGCTTGTGGTCTAAAAGCAGTGTAGAGAGCTGGTTATAGCATTAATGGATCTGTCTAACTGCATGAATACAGATTGTGCCTAAGCTAGCCACAGCTATAGGTGTTCCAACCTATGGCTATGGTTACAATCAGAAACAGGCTACTCCAAAATGCTATATCATAATAAAGTTTAGTCTTTATCAATCACAGGAAATGTGAGACAACAAAAAAATTACTGGGAGGGAATTTAAAATTAATTCTGAAATAAATTATTCAGTGGCTGTGTGGTTAAATCAACATATCATAACAGGCTTGTTAACTGTATATAACAGGGTACAGGTTTATGAGGACTGCGAAGAAAATGGAGCACAAGTGATTAGATGCAAGGATGCAAATACATGATATACATGATATGAAACTCTACAAGGCTGTTTTATTCCCCAGTTGCCCTATGACCATGTAATTATGTATTAATACAATGCTCTTTGAGTGACAGAATTACTGCTGATATATATTGATACATATTCAATATTAAGCACAGCAGATCACATTGTGGGTGAACATTGGGAAACGTGGAACATGGGAAACACTGATATTTTACAGTGTATGATTGTCTACCTACAGAAAGTGTCTAATTCAGAGGCAATATTTTTCAGATGATGTGCAGTGTGGGACTCCTACATGCAAAAACTTTGGGGAACTTTCCTACCTACCTACCTGTTTGCTTTATGGGCCCCTCAGGGAAGTTCCCTGACAGTCTTGCTAATGTGTTTCAAGAAAAACCTTTTGGGAACCAGAGGAGAATGGAGAGTTTTCCCACAGGTGCTGCTGAGGTTAAAAAATAACCTTAAAGGAATGTCTTAAGAACAAACATGACTTTAAATAATGTACCAATAAAGTATGTTCAATTGAAATAGAAGCTGTGGGGATCATTGATGGAAGGATACTGATTTTCTGAGGTGCAGTCAGATCTGTTTTTTGTTAGTAATAATTGGTATTAACATAGAAAATATCACATATTCTACTCTACAGAGGTAATCTCTGTACTGAAACACTTAAGTATATTCAAGATTTTATTCTTTACTGATGCTGGCTGAATAACACCAGCTCATAAAAAAACCTTATCAAGCAAGACTTTGAATATTTTTTCCCACCTCATTGTTTGATTGGGTTTTAAAAATATAGATTTGCTTGTGAGGTTTAGTTGTGCTTAAACTTAATTTAGTGACTCCTGGAATGTAGTCAAAATTATTATTATTTTTCATTTTTATGGATTAGGCACTTCCTTTTTTTTCCTTTGGGCTGCTCCCTTCAGGGGTCACCACAGCCAATCATCTGCCTCCATTTAACCCTATCCTCTGTATCCTCCTCACCCACACCAACTATCCTCATGTCCTCCTTCACTACATCCAAGAACCTCCTCTTTGGTCTTCCTCTAGGCCTCCCTCCTGGTAGCTCTAACCTCAGCATCATTTTACCAATGTATTCACTTCCCTCCTCTGAACATGTCCAAACCATCTCAATATTGTCAGGTGCAGTCGTGGCCTAATGAATAAAGAGTTGAACCTTTAACCTGAAAGTTGCAGGTTTGGGTCTCAGGACCGGCAGGAAATGTTGGGGTGAAGGGAATAGCCCGCGCTCTCCCCAACCTCAATACCATGACTAAAGTGAGACTCTTGAGAAAGGCACCGAACCCCCAAATGGAGAGTGTGTGTATCCCTAAACCAGACGACATTGCTGGTCTCACCACTGTCTTGTCCACCTTTCCTTTAATTCTTGCTGACACTCTTTTGTCACACATCACACCTGACACTTTCCTCCACCCATTCCAACCTGCTTGCACACATCTCTTCACTTCTTTTCCACACTCTCCGTTGCTCTGGACTGTTGACCCTAGGTACTTAAAATCCTCCACCTTCTTCACCTCTACTCCCTGTAACCTCACCGCTCTACTTGAGTCCCTCTCATTTACACACATGTACTCTGTTTTACTGCAGCTAACCTTCATTCCTCTCCTTTCCAGAGCAAACCTCCACCTCTCTAGATTTTCCTCCACCTGCTCCCTGTTCTCTCTACAGATGACAATGTCATCTGCAAACATCATGGTCCACAGAGATTCCTGTCTAACCTCATCTGTCAGCCTGTCCATTACCACAGCAAACAAGAAGGGGCTCAAATCCTTGGTGCAGTCCCACCTCCACCTTGAACTCCTCTGTCACCCCTACAGCACACCTCACCACTGTCTTACAGCTCTCATGCATGTCCTGCACCATTCGAACATACTTCTCTGCCACTCCAGACTTCCTCATATAAAACCACAGCTCCTCTCTCGGCACCCTGTCATACGCTTTTTCCAAACCTACAAAGACACAATGCAGCTCCTTCTGGCCTTCTCTGTACTTCTCCATCAGCATTCTCAAAGCAAATGTTGCATCTGTGGTTCTCTTTCTTGGCATGAAACCATACTGCTGCTCACAAATGCTCACTTCTGACCTCAGCCTAGCCTCCACTACTCTTTCCCATAACTTCATTGTGTGACTCATCAGCTTTATTCCTCTGTAGTTTCCACAACTCTGCACGTCTCCGTGGTTCTTAAAGATGGGCACCAGCACACTTCTCCTCCATTCCTCAGGCATCCTCTCACTCTCTAAGATCTTGTTAAGTAGCCCAGTCACAAACTCTACTGCCACCTCTCCTAAACACTTCCATACCTCCACAGGTATGTCGTCAGGACCAACTGCCTTTCCACTCTTCATCCTCTTCAACGCCTTCCTCACTTCATCCTTACTGATCTTTGATACTTCCTGCTCCACAACAGTCACCTCTTCTACTCTGTGCCCTCTAACATTTTCCTCATTCATCAACTCTTCAAAGTATTCCTTCTATCTTTCCGTCACACTTGTGGCACCTGTCAACACATTTCCATCCCTGTCCTTAATCACCCTAACCTGCTACACATCCTTCCCATCTCTGTCTCTCTGCCTCGCCAACCTGTATAAATCCACCTCTCCCTCCTTAGTGTTCAACCTACTATACAAATCCTCATACGCTCATACACTTCACCTTCACTTTACGCTGCATCTCCCTGTACTCCTGTCTGCTCTCTTCTGTCCTCTCAGTGTCCCACTTCTTCTTAGCTAACCTTTTCCTCTTTACAAACTCCTGAACTTCCTCATTCCACCACCAAGTCTCCTTATCTGCTTTCCTCTTTCCAGATGACACACCAAGTACCCTCCTACCCTGATCACTTTAGCTGTAGCTGTTCAGTCATCTGGAAGAACCTCCTGACCTCCCAGAGCCTGTTTCAGCTCCTCCCTGAAATCCACTCTTCCTTTTTCAACTTCCACCACTTGGTCCTCTGCTCTGCCCTTGTCCTCTTCATCTTCCTCACCACCAGAGTCATCCTACACACCACCATCGTATGCTGTCTGGCTACACTCTCCCCAACCATTACTTTACAGTCACTGATCTCTTTCAGACGTCTGCACAAGATGTAATCACCTTGTGTG
Source organism: Mastacembelus armatus (assembly GCF_900324485.2). Taxonomy (NCBI): domain Eukaryota; kingdom Metazoa; phylum Chordata; class Actinopteri; order Synbranchiformes; family Mastacembelidae; genus Mastacembelus; species Mastacembelus armatus. Next base: position 26,551,918 of record NC_046635.1, read on the forward strand.
CTCCTGCCTCCACTCTTATATGTCGCCCTATGCTCCTCCCTTTTCTGGAAAATGTGTTCACTACAACCATTTCCATCCTGTTTGCGAAGTCTACCACCATCTGTCCTTCTGCATTCCTGTCCTGCATACCAAACTTACCCATCATTTCCTCGTCACCTCTGTTTCCCTCACCAACATGTCCGTTGAAGTCTGCCCCAATCACCACTCTCTCACCACTAGGGATACCCTGAATCACCTCATCCATCTCCCTCCAGAATTTCTCCTTCTCTTCTAACTCACATCCTACCTGTGGGGCATAACCACTGACAACATTCAACATCACATCTTCAACTTCCAGCTTCAGACTCATTACCCTATCTGACACTCTCTTCACCTCCAGAACATTCCTAGCAAAATCCTCCTTCAGGATAATTCCTACTTCATTCCTCTTTCCATCCACACCATGATAAAACAGCTTGAAGCCTGATCCTAATCTATAGGCCTTGCTACCTTTCCACCTGGTCTCCTGAACACACAAGATATCCACATTCCTTCTCTCCATCATATCAGTCAACTCAATAGTTTTCCCTGACAAAGTCCCTACATTCAAAGTCCCTACTCTAAGTCCCACACTCCTGCCCTTCCTCTTCTCTCTTTGCCCACGAACACGCCTTCCTCCTCTCCTTCTTCGACTAACAGTAGTCCAATTTCCATTGGCACCGTGTATCAGCAGCACCAGTGGCGGTTGTTAGCCGCGACCGATCCGGTATGGAGGTCATATTTGATTTGATTTGGCTTAAATTTTACGTTGGATGCCCTTCCTGACACAACCCTCTGCATTTACCTGGACTTGGGACCGGCACATGGAGACACTGGATGGTGCCCCCCTGTGATTGCATTTTTTATGGATTAGGCACGGATTTATTATTATTATTATGCCCATTTTATTGTGGCTTTTTTCTGTTGTTTTGATCTGTTTCTGTTTCTTGAGGAATGTATTATAAAGTTTCCTATGAGAGACTGGAGCATAAGGCTGAATAAGGTTGTGTAAAAAAAAGGTTCCAGGCTCTGATTGGGCCACGTTTTGTCAGTCAAATAGGGCCACACTGACTGGATTATGGCGTAGCACTCAGACGGTGAGGGGAGGGCGGGTTTGGGTGTTGTCCCTGTGTCAGAGCTGTACTCAGGATTCCCGTTTGAGATACAGCTCATTGCACGACGCGTTACCTCCGCTGCCGCACCATCTTGTGAAACCTCGGCCGAAAACCTCTATCTAACGGACCACCATGGGAGTCGAAGGCTGTACCAAATGCATCAAGTACCTGCTTTTCTTCTTCAACTTCATCTTCTGGGTAAGCTGATTTATTTCATATACACTCGATGTGCGTTTTCACATCGTTACGCAGCGCTGCCTCCTCTTTTGTCGTTAGATGGTTTTGGTCCGTCTAGGATGGCGATGCTTGATCCATAAACATCAATAGTACATTTCACATCTTTAATTATTCCTTCTGAATAATAATATGGCAGGTTGTACAGCAGTGCCGGAGATCATGGCGAAATTCTTCACACCAAATAAAGTGGTGGTAAAGTATATGCAGTTAAATGACTACGAGACCGTTCAGGAGGTGGATAGATTTATAGATTCCCTAGAGCTGGACACAACATGCCGCAGGAGAGACGCGTCTGTGTTCGGTCAGCATGAAATGAAACGGAGACATTAGCGTGTCTCCACAAGTGAAAGCGATTGTATAAGTTTGCTGTGGCATGAAACACGCGGTCCCCTTTCTCAGTCAGATTTTAGACCCATGGGAGAAAGTTAATTATGTAATGATCTGATCAATTGGCAAAATGGTTGGTTGGAGCTCTGCTGTGCCAAGGCCCAGGTGGTGGGTGGGAGCAGACACGGACTTTCTTGGGTTTTGAAAATGGCTTTGTTTAGATTTTACACCCTTCCACCCAACTTATAGCCTCTCTCTCTCTCTCTCTCTCTCTCTCTCTCTCTCTCTGTGTGTGTGTGTGTGTGTGTCTGTGATGGTTTCCATTTGGTGGGCCAAGGCCCTGTAAGGGATCATGGAAACATTTGTGGATGTTTAGCTTTTACTGCTCATGAGTAAGACTTGCTGCATAGCCCTCCTTTTTTTGGTGCTTTCCTTTTAGCTTCTTTAAAATTCAGCAGTCACAGCCTAAATCAAAATGTTTTTAGTGTCAGGAAACCTGATGGGCTGATGATCAAATGTCTGCTGGGAAACAGAAAGAAAACAAGCTTAAGTTGGGAATAAGACAGAAAATAACCTCATACACTGCAAGGAGGACATATTATTGTGTTGTTGCTGAAATATTGAAATATGATTCAGAAACTCTAGTTGGAGTAAAGATTTAATCCATTTAATTGCATATGAATGTCAAAACACTGCACAGTGGTCTATAATGATCTGACACAGGAGTATACAACTCTCACAACTCATAGTTGTCACAAATAGCTATTTTTCATTGGAGAAATTTTAAGGCTAACAATAGAAATATAGCTTTAAGAATGTGGGCTTGCATGCATTTTATTGACTAACATACATATGATATCATATTGCGTTGCAACAAAAAGTTGAGTCCAGTTCAATTCTTTGCCTGTGCATGTTGGCACACCTGTTGGCCACAGCCTGGCTCCATTGACATAAATAAGAGGACTGAGTTTTGCCATGCAGACCCACCTTTGGCCAAATGTGTAAGGCTGATATGTATGTATCATATAACAAGCTGCTTTTTCCCCCCAAATTATACTACCTACTATGATGTGATGTGCAGGGCTGTGTTTAATATCAACCCCAATAGCAAGCAGAGGTTGGACAAAGCTATAAATGGAGAAAACAAAAAATAATGGGTGTGCCCTATAAAGTCTGTGGCCATGCAAGCGACTTTGTGAGGCCTTAAATCTGCTCCTGAACACAAAGTGCAGTTGAGGCTAAGAGGGATGTCATTAGCTTGGTACATATCATGCTTCCTGGTATCGCCTCTGTGTAGAGAGAGTCTGGACACATTAGATGATGTGATAGTGCTGTTAACCCCATAGGTCAACATGCTGCAAATAGATCCATCAGTTTAAAAGTATTATCATCAGAAAATCAGGAAGCCAGTGTTGGGAATTTTAAAGGGTAGCAGTCAACATTTTCTCCATGTAAAAGTGCAGTTTTATGACACTGTATGTTACTGATGAATCTGTCTATTATATATTTTTTAAGTTAAGGGTCAGTCTAATTCAGGATTGATACAGGAGACCCTTCATCTCCGCTGCCATCAGCCTATACATCACCTTCGCCTGTATAATCCATATGAACTGGACTGTTAGTGATTACTTTTATTACTTTTATTACTTACTTACTATGTATTACTATCACTACAAGACTGTGTAAATTTGCCCTCAGGGATTAATAAAGTTTGTCTTGTCTTAATAGATTTCTTAAAAAACCAATGAAAAAACCATAGTTTCACAGTGAGCACACTATCAATTCTTCAGATATTTTGCTTTGTCTGACACAACCGACTTATATTAAATACATAGGACAGAGAAGCACAAAATCACAAATGAGGATTAGACTTGTTATTACAATACATAACAATTAATTATGGAAGTGGTTGCAGTTACTGTTGACTAATTAATCAACAAATATAATACTTGTATCAGCAGTATCAAATATAATAGTGTCAAAGTTTTTTCGTAATGTCGGACATTTGTCGTCTCTTTTTAATGCCTCCAGTTTTGCATGGCCCTCCAGGCACAGGTAGGCAGATGTGGTGAATAAATTATTATAAAACCAGGCCAGCAGGTTTAAATACAGTCAAGGCTGTGATAACACAAGGCAATATCAGCATACAGGTACTGGCGGGTTAAGGACAAATTGGTAATCCAATCAGTCCAGGGGAATACGGAAGAGACAAAGTCTGTACACATACAGAGAATCAAGAACAGGCAGGCAAAAACTGGCAGACAGTATAGACAATAGAGGGTGAAACTGGTGAGATCCCAGCAGGCGAGCTGGTGACAATCAGGTAGAGGACATGTGGCCAGCAGCTGGTGTACATGTATAAAGAGAAGTGAGCGTGCAGGTGTGCAGGGCAGTGTCAGTGTCTGTGGACAGAAATAAAATCCAGGGACATCTGGAGACTGGGTGAAAAACTGCAGAAGAAAGACATGAGGATACTTGTCATTAGGCTGATCCAACTTTAAATTTAGGTGCATAGTCTTAATATTTGTTAACCAGAACCTCCAGTATTTGGATCAAATCTGTAAAAACTAAGGGGCATCAGATTACAGCAAGTAGGCTAGCTGTTAATTCAGTGTACCAAATGCATATTTACCTGACATTAAGTCAGTATAAAGAGCCGATCAAAGTTAGATCAAAGAACCCAGGGTTCACAGATCAGGGCCAAAATAATTAATTGGTAAATAACTATGTCATAGTTTCTGCATTTGGAAACGTTTGGTGTAAATCACTTTTAGCTGTTTTTTAGAAAGTAATAGAATTCTTAAAAATTATAATAATGAAAAAAACGAAAATGGGAAATAATGACCTGTAGGGCATGTGTGTGTGACTTGAAATGCAAAATAACCATGGATAAGAAGCACTGCTAATCTACAGAAGAGTCACTTAAAGTGATTGTGCATTACAGCATCCCTCTGGATCCTGTTTTGTTTTTAAGACAATAGCCCTTTTAGTTTAACACTGAAGAGCTGTGTGAGAGGATCTGTCAGAGCGAACAAGTCCAGTCCATCTGAAGAGTTGCTTTGACTGTGATATGCAGTTATTGAGTTGTTGGCTCTGGAGGCCTCGTCTTTTAAAGAGGACCTCCTGTTGCCATAAATCACACTGGACACTGAGAGGGTTAAGAGGCTATGCGGGTTGGGGGCAGGGAATCCTGTGTGTGGTGGTATAGGAGCTTTATGGGAACTCCAGACAACAACCCAACCCCCCCCGTTGCACTCCTCCAGCATGCCAAGCTTTCTACAACCCTGAGAACTCGGGGCAGCAGGCAGAAATAGACACCAAAGGCAAAACTGAAAGAGGAACTTGACTATGCTGATCTCACATATTTGAATGGTGGAAATTCATTATTTTACATAATACATAGTACATCTTTTCACCCTGGCTCTCTTAGTAATGTTTTTTTAATGTTTGAACTGAATTCAACGAAATCGGATGTGTCCAAATTAAATTACAGTTTTATCTTCATTTCCACTTCCTTGTTTACTGGTTTTAATCAGCTGATTTACTATTTTAGTTCCAAATGGTTCCCAATAAAAATGTGTTAGTCATGGAAAATGAGGCAAAGCCACACCTAGATGAAGAATCAAATCTTAAATTCTGTAATGTTAAGACATTTAGTGCTCAGAAATGTCCTGGTAGCTCAAACAGGAGTACACTTGTTGGTTACTGTTTTCAGCTGTGGATGTGGTGTGCTAGTGAAATTTTATGGTGGCGGGGAGGTGTTCGCTGGCCTGAGTCAAAATAAACTGCAGCGTAATGAAGAATGTTGTCGTTGAAAATAAGCTCAGTTCTGATTGAGGCCAGCATGCAAAGAAATCAGTTCAGCTTACTCCAAGGCATTTGGTCAGTTTTTGTCAATTTCATGTCATGATTTGTGTATCAATTTGTATGGATCACAACCCCGTCTAACACAAGTACCCAGGACACTGAAGCAGAGTATACCAAGGTTTATTAAATGCAGTACAATGAATGAAATGTGGGTCGTGAATTGTAGGCCAATGGTGAAGAGTGATGATCCAAGAAGAGTCGGCAGGTGGTGGTTTCTCCGACGGCCAGTACTGGTACCGCCGGGCTGGTCCTCGGAGATGGAGGTGATATGTCCGTCTCGGGTCCGCAGAGCACTATCTGACGGCGTATGGTTCCCTCTGTGGCCTGTCAGAGGCCGGACTCTCTCCAGGCTCGGAAAACAGGAAACAGATAAGAGAACCAGGTTAACCAAGAAAAGACACAGAACAGCGACAGTACTCGTACCTGAACCTCCTTCGGAGCGGAGATCCCGGTAGGTGCCTGCTTAGTGTCCACGGACAGTCATATAAGAATCCACCAGAGAGAGAGCGTCCCCCTCGTCGAGTCTTCTCCTCTTCGTGGGAACAACAGTACAGAGTACAAGAGCTAGCTCCTCCGAGCCGTATCCTCTTGACAAAACAACAAAACCAGAAAGGCGCTGGGCACACTGGCGATTCCTCCGAACCCCAGTTGTGCAGGACGCTAACTGACTTCCTCAAGAAGCGTACACAACAGACGCCGAAAAAGAATGAAAAGTCACTTGCCGTAAACTGGAGATTCCTCCGAATCAATCCAGACGTCAAGCACCCGAACACGAATAGCTGAAGCGTGAATCCTCACTGGCGTATGGCGACAAACAATCCGGCGATTTGTGTCCCCATGATCCCTGCTATTTAAGCAAAGGACCGCAGGTGACACAAATCAGCAATCAACTATCAAAGAAACTGAAAACAACCAAACCAGTTCCTGTCATGATCCTCAAAAATAAAACAAAACAGGAAGTCCAGACTGCGGATCATGACATTTCATACTAAATAAGGTTTGAAATTCTGCCACCTTGCAACCTTATCTCAGCAATCTTCCACTCTCCAGTGTATATTATGTTCACTGTAGCCTATACAATAGGATGTTGCCAACATTTTATTTGATTACACACATACTCCACATTCAGATGCTTAGCGAACCATGTAGGCTTAATCTCAAGCTTTCTTTTGTTTGTATTCATCTCTAAATAAAACTACAGACTCATATTTGTGTAAAAAGCTCTAATATTACTTTATCTTAAGATGTGTTTCAATGATTCTATTGTGAAATTAGTCTGAAATAGTTTAAGATCTGTGGTTGATCCACCTGACTCAAACATCCCAGAGAACTTGATAATGTCTCAAAAGACATATTATGGATTTGTGATCAACAAACGTTCTCATAGAAAGTAATGATGGGTTGTTTGTGTGTTGGACAACTCCCTGAATCTGTAGCTATTGTGGGACCATGTTCCGGGTTCAGTGGCTTTTTATTGTTCTTTCAGCCACGTACAGTGAATATAGTGCAGTGAAGGGAAACATCGTTCCTACAGGAACAATGGTCCTATGTAAAACAATACTATTATACTGATTTTTGTAGCTGTGTGGTTGTTTATCTCTTTCTATGCAAGATTTATACAACTGCTGTAAATGAAAGCCTCTCAGAAATATATTTAAACCTTCCTACATTTCAGTGACTCATCTTGGGTAATTCACATGTTAAGGAGGTGGGGAGTTCCCTCACAGGCAGTAGTCAGTCTGCGGTCCTGATGTCGCTGTGTGTGTGTTGAATTTCTGCACTCCTGCCAGTTATGGTGTTGATCTGGTTGCTAGGCAGTTGCTGGTCTGAGCTCTGGAATGGGCCTCAGTGGAGAGGACGAGGACAGGGAGAGAGTGGGGGCGGCTGAGCATGTTTTGGTTAAAATCTTTTCTCAGAAACTACTGTTAGCTAGATTCATTTAGATATTCTCTTTGGCTACATTCCCTGTTTTAAATGCATTCATGTATAAGGTTTATAAAACACACATGTGGGGCAGTAGGGTGTCTGCTGTGCCTGCCAGGGGTTTATTTTGCTGCTGCTGTGTGTAACAGGGTTTGTTCCTGTGTGCTTGTTGAGGTAAATGTTAACTCTGGTTATATTCAGCATTTCTTTGTCGTAGGCCAAACAAGAGGCCCCAGGAAGGTGTATGTCAGTGTAAGCCATCCTAGGGAACAATACATTTACGAAAGCTATACCTTGCACTATGTGCAGGGTTTCCCGTAGGAAATTGGTCAGCAGAGGAAGTTAGGAAACAAAACCTGGAGTGGTGCAGATTATAGCTCCCTTATTCATTGTGTGTTATCAGACGTAAGCTGAGATAACCCTCTTATAAGTAACCAAGATTTAGTGAGACATTTTGGAAATTCCCTAGTTGCTTTCTTGCAGTGGATTACTGTAAAGTTTACCAAACTGAGGGTGAATAACTTTGCTTGTCAATTGAGTGGTGTCAATTCTTTTATGCAATTTTTGGCAAGAAAGCAAATGGGCAAATTTTCCTGATGGTAAACTTAGTGTTTTTTACTATTTCAGCAGAGACACTCTCTGACTCTCTGTGCAGTGATTGCCAACAGGGAGTCCTGGTCTGTTTGTAGTGTTAGAAAAAAATGCAAATATGTGCTGTGACATCCTGGCTCGGGACCCTTGTTTCCAGTAAATGTAAAAATGACACAAATAATAAAAATGTAAGACATAATGAGAACAACGTAGTGCATATTGAATGAAATGAAATGGAAGAAGAACTACATGTTTTGTGTTGTGTTGCAGCTTGCAGGAGGTGTAATCCTGGGTGTGGCCCTTTGGTTGAGACATGAACCCAAGACAGGAAACCTGATGGAGCTCAATTTTGATGGCACCCAAGCACCCAACACTTTCTACATAAGTATGTATCACATCTCTACTGTCTGTCTCTGCCTTCACACTGTCTTTGTCTCATGGAAAATCACTTGCTCAGTTTGGAGTTATAAACTGCCTAGTTCATAACTGTATCACACGAAGAAGATGCGTTTCTTCCTGGCATTTGTGCTCATTTGCATTATTTCCGCATGACAATAGTGCCCTCCACTAAGCAGGCCCACTTAGTGTGGGCGTACCACTGTTACGCAGTGGTGCTTTTTCATCGAGAAACGCTTTTAAAAGGGGTTTATTTTGTGATTTTGTCATATGTACTGTTGTGACGCCCTATGTCCATGTCAAAGTTCAAAAACTTGTGGTGAAAATACGTTAAAATGCTCATTATATGTCAGAAATTCTGTTTTCAGTCCACTCCATGCTTTTGTATCTACAATTTTTGACATTCATAAATGCACCTCCACTTCAAGCCTCAGCACCAGGTCCAGCCTCATCCAGCACCAGAGCATGCACACTAGGTGGTGTCTTGTATGTGTTTCTGTTGTTGCAACAGTGCAAATTAGGAAATGTTAGACACCACCAGGAAATATGATTTATATTTGTAGTCCTTAGTAGTACAAGGCATGCATTTTTTCACTCATGTCCAGTTCTCGGCAGTTTCAAATTTATTGGGCTACTGTGTGGCCAATAAATACTTTGTATAATCCCAAACTTTAACTGTAAGTATGCTATTAAAACATTTTCTTGTCCTATAACAGTCAGCCTACACATAACTATTTCAGTGATCAGCTGTGGTGGTGACGTTGCTAAATAAAGAAATAACACACAAGTCTCATTTGACTTAAACGAACATGTTTATTCTTGGCTCAGAAAACAGACTGTACACATGAGAAAAAGTACAGGATCTTAACTACTCTTTCTCCACTGGTCTATCTCAACAGAACTACAATGAGAACAAAGTCAGTAATGTCTTCTCTAAATAACAAATTCCAGTTGAACATAAACGTAACTGAAACACTGAGATACTACAATCTCAAAAACAGGTGAGTCTCATGTCAAAAATTACTGTGGTCAGTGGTTAGTACAAGAGGTGTTTTGAAAGGGATTGAGCAATAATCCATTCATCTCAGTAAGTTGTTCTTCTGAGAGCAGGCCTAGCAGCTTGTCTTAGCATGTAGTTTTTGACATTATCTGCACAGAAACATTATCTCTAATCTAGTTGACTATTTCTAATGTTACAGCTCAGAAACAGAGTTTAGAAGTTGTATTAAGAGTTATGTGGGAGCTTGAAACTTCCCCTGGTTAATGTACAGCTTTCTGCTTTATATGTAAAGTGGCTGCTTTTTGTGTTTTGTGCACTGGTGTGCAGGTGCTGATTTAACTTTACTGCCACACTACTTATAAATAACATATCACTCATGTTTCTCTGTCCAGCTGCATATGTGGATCCTAACAATAGCAGAGTTTCGACTTGGCACTGATGATTAATTTAGAACAAAATTGAAATTGTGAAATGAAGGCGGTCTTGTAATTTTCAGATCAGATCAGAGGAACTTTATTTACATCCAACGGGGCAATGCAGTTTGCAGTCAGGCATGATAAAAACAGTCATAATGTTGTTCATCAACAACAACACAGCATAATTTGTCTACAATTTAGATAACTATCGTAAATATAGTAATAACTGTCTGAGGAGTAAAAATATGAAGTGAAAAGATCCACATTACTCTGGCACAGTCCTCACAGGGGCTGTAGATTACTCTGATACTGATCAGTTTTGCTGAAATGGTGTGGATATAATTTATTGCATAAACTGATGCACAGCACAGTTGCTGACATATGAGGCTAAGTACTACTGGTGTGATGGAACTAATGTTTACAGGCAGGATAATATATGAGGCCAATCACTGCAGTACTCAGTATACTATTACTTTGATTACCTTTGTACATTTTACCACAGATAATTATTTGACATTTTACGTTTTTTATTTTCCACCTATTACTGACAGATAATCTGAAGTACATTACTTACTGTACATTACTTTCCTGCTAGAAATTGAACCTGAAAACAAAAACTGTTGCCATTATGTTGTTTATAGGTCATATTAGGTTATTCACTCACAGGTTCAGACACTGGCCTAAATTTCAAAATAAAACTTGCCATTTAATATATGCTGGAAAATTCTTTCATCACAAAGGACACCATGATATGAAACAGGGTTAGCTTTTTTTAACTTAAACAAATACAGTGAGGGAAATGCTACTGGAACAGTACAACAGTATATTAAAACAAGTATTGGCATATCACTTCTTTTGATGTCATCGAAAACAATATATTTTCTTGGTGATATATGTAATGATAGGTTCACATTAACTATTAATGATTGGAATAAGTGGATCTCCTTCTGTGTATAAGGCCCTATTGATAAAGATGAATGTTCTATTTATTATTAATAGGTTAGATAAAATATAAGGTCTTTCATACGACCTAATAAATAGTTATTAACCTCTGTATCTACAGTGTTTGAGATTTTGTTTTTTATAATAAATTAGTGAAAAGCTGAAAAGTTATTTTTCATAGTGACCTGAGCTCTCACAGTATTTGTTGGTGACATATCATTTCTGGATTTCGGAGATCGGAGTAATGTCAAGAAAAACAACAGAACAGAGCAGATATGCTGACTCTTCTGCTCTGTCCAGCTGAAACTGATTCTTAAATTTGATATCTATGCTTTACTAGCCTGTGTGTACCATGAATAAATATCAAGCTTCAGTAATATATTCGTTTTAGTATTTTGTGGGAAAAACACACTATTACTGTATCATCTAGTTCTACTATATTTATACCTACTCGCCATCTGTCTGGCGGTGACATTATCACAAGATGAGTTCAGCCTCATGTTGTAGGTTTAAATACACAAACATGACACTCACCGGAAATATAATGGAAGAAGTTCACAACCATAGATTATACATTAGATTGAGATGGTCTCTGAACAAAAACATACACACTCATCACACATCTACTCAAAACAGCTGTACATCAAAGTGTGTATGTAACAAACACACGTATTGCTGATATTTCAGTATTAATTCATTCATTAATTAACAAATTCTCCCCATATTTCTAACTCAGATTTTTTGGTATCCCAGAACCAGAAGATAATATTAATCTAATGTAAACAAAATGGTGACAAGAATTGTAGGCAAGACGACATATATAATTAACAGACTTAAATTTGAGACTTGTCTGTACCTTATTCAAAATGTTTTTTTTTTTTTGTCATTTTAGTTTTGTAATTGAATACACAGGTGATTAATACTAAATAGCTGCTGATTGTCCAGTCATTTGTAGTGTTTTTTTTGTGCATTTGTGCACACTTCTAGTGCAGAACAGGATGTGCAGCCATGATCCTCAGTAACCTGGAAATGAGATATTACACTGGGGTGAAATGAATTATGATTAAGTGGGGCAGATGATGACTGCACTCATGAAGCCACTGTCACCTCTTAAATCAGCACACAAAAGAGAGACACGATTATAGGGACAGTGCTTAAAGTTTTCATTCCTAGTGGGATTGCACACTGAAAAAAGTGGAACTAAAAGGAGACTTTCTAACAGCCGCAGTGACTGCATCCTACCCATTGCATAAAGCCTCCCTCTTATTCCGAGGGGGGGTGGGGGAGTCTAGTCGGTATAGGAAAAAATTCCTCACTGGCCCTCCCTTGTCCTCCTCTTCTCTGGCCCCAGCCTGTTTCTTTCTCGCTGTGAAAGTTTTCCTCTTTTTCTTTTTGCTCCTCTTCTCTCCACTGTTCACTGCTCACCATTGTTTCCCCATCTGGTTGTGGTTAGTGTTTAAGTTGCGCTGTCTTGCTTCTTATTTTTCCGTTAGTCCGTCTCTCCCTCCCCCTATCTCTGTCTGCCCAGCCTCCCCACCTCCCGTCTTTGTCCCCTGCTACCATGAACTTTTTAACATGGAGTCCGACATCTGCTTCTCTCCTTTCTCTCGCCATCACTGCTCTCAGACGCAGTTACCCACTGGTGACCTGTCTCTAGCCTTTTTACACAATTACACCTACATACACTTCTACTACCCTGGATATCACTGTAGTCTGTTCTCCAATTCCAACTTAAAAAAACAACAGAAATGAACTAAACTACAGCTGAATAAGCTGTGGAAAGTATGGTCGTGTTTTTGTCTTGTACAACTGAAATAAATTAGGTTTCAAAGAGGTTCTTTTTAAAACTTGACGCTCTCTTTCCTGTTGACTCATTGATTTTCAGTTAAATCTGTTTTTTCAATAGCAAAATATTTGAAGGTTCACTTCTTTCCATGTTACATAATCATTATAGCCACAAAAATGGTGGTTGCAACTTAGAGGAAACTAATCTTGGTCTTGGTTTTTTTTTTTTTTTAATCAGAAAAGCTGCAACACTGTGTCTGACAACACAACAACACACCAACAGTCGCTGCTTTAGTGTTGTCTCCATACACACAACACCGCTCTAAAGATGAGTGGAAAGGATGAGCTGAATTGTGCAGTGTGCAAAAATTCTGCTGATTTTCATAAACATAATTAACATCACGATCACCGTATAATTGTGTAAACATACACTTACACTGGAATGTGGTGGTGAGGGGATTACAGCGAGGTAACCGCAGGCAAATGAATGAAGATGTCACATTTCTGCAAGTTTGTGTTGTGCTTGTTCAACAGCAGTTTGATAAATAACTCATATCCATTACTGGCAGATCTTGTTGCACTTAAGGCTAAGATACATTGTGGTTGAATCTAGGAAAAAATAACATCCGTGGTCTGCTCTGCTCTGCTCTACTCTGCTCTGTATGTGTGAGCAGTTTACCCCACCCTTCCGTGCTCCATGTGAAGGGTCGGAACAAACACCAATGCTTGGCTTGACTTGGTACATCTCTAGTCTGCAGGTTAAGAAGCATTTATGTGTCCTTTTCCACTCTCTTTATCCCAATCTGAAGTCAAACTGATGTCCTAACACCATTGGACTGCAGTATTAATAATCTTCTTCTTCTTAACCAGGCACAGCCCTGCTTAGTGGACGCCATTGGGCACTCGCACTCCGGTGGACTGCAGTATTAATAATAAACTACCAAAAAATAACAGGGACCAGAAGGCCACAGAAAGGAACACTTTGATTGTATAATAAACAATAGTTGGATGATCTCACCTACACACCTAAAAGCATCGGGTTAAAATATTTAGAGGTTTGTTGTTATATTGTCGTCATTCTTTAAGGGACGTTACACCTGTCCTATACTGAATCTGCAGCAGTGCCCAAACAAACAAAAACAATGGACTAAATTTCAATAGCATATGTGGATGTAGTTCCTTTATGTGTATGTTTATTATAGATTTTTAATTCTCTATAGATATATATCCTATTATCTATTCAATAGATTGGAACAGACCATGTACTGATCATCCCAAATTATAAATTGTATTAACTTTGTTGATCCATTGTCTTATGAGAACTAATACGGCCTTTTTCTTATCCGTCCACCTTGAAGTCCACTACGCAGGTCATGCAAAACACTATGTTTCCATCACACTGTATCCCTGCAAATGTGACCTGAAGGATGTATTTAATCCTTCAAGTCTGTTTTCCTTTGGTTTTCACATTTAATGCCATTGATTGTGTTTTGGCCCCTGGGTGCTTCTAGAACACAGTGTGGTGCCTGAACACATGCTGTGTAGACACAGATGAAGGATTGAAGCTGCCGCTGTGCTGTCTTGTTTTAACTGACTCCTGTGTAGACATGATGTAGGGCATTGTTGGTGTTGCACTTGTTTGTACATGGAAGTTAACATTCTAATCCTAACAATATTTCCACCGCCACACACCTGCACAGCTGCTGCACTAAGTGACTGTCTATGAAATACTGAAACTCACAAAAATTGCCCATCCCCAAATGGTGTGGGTGTAGGGTCAGATGCTGTTTGATAAATTTGAAATCTAATATTAATAGAAATTTAAAGCAAACCATTTCTTACTACTACTTATTATTACTTTGTAACACATTGTGTGGTCTATTTATTTGTACCCTCGAGTCTTGAGTCTGATGATCATGACTCATGCTTGTGCTTCAGTTTTGAGAGTTACGTCATCCATCAGCTCTTCTTCAGATTGTAAGGGAGTTGCAGAAGGCCTGATGAATGGAAGGGCATACTGGAAGAGGATCCACAAGAAAATTAAATCAAGACGGACATGAGAGGAATTTTAAGTAAATGGTATTATTGAGAGCACAATTTTTGAATGAGTGACAGATGAGTGGTGGCGTGGCAAGAGAGATCAAGATTGCCAAACATCACTTGAGGACTGTGTCAGCCTGGGGAGCCACAATATAAGAAATGGAGGCAGCACTTGGTCAGTTGCCAAGAAATCAATTTATAAATTAGCCTTAGTGTGTGTGGGTGTATTTATGTGTGTGTGTGTGGCTCTGTGGGTAGGAGAAGTGGCATGGGGTGGGGTGTACAAGGAATGGGATCAGTTAGTGGTCCAGAATCAAATTATGTCTGAGCTGACAAGCAGGAGTAATGATGCTGTGGCACAACACAGAGCTGCATTCCCAGATCAACAAGAACAGAAAAAGACAGTGGGAAAATGTCCCGGTGCTCACTGACATCTATATAAAATATTCGTACTTCAGTTTTTCTGCTGACGTCAATATTTCTATGCTAAAAAGTGATTTAGTTGGATAAAAACTGAGCTGGGCATTTTATTTATGTAGCTCCAAAGTGTCCATTGTTATTTATAAAGAAACAATGAAATAGTTAATGATCTAAAAAAAAAAAAAAGTGGAAAAATACATAAATGAGATCGTGTAAGATCATTTTAAAATTAAAGGTGTAATAATTAGTGCAGTTATTTGGCAGACATGGGTGTAATATTCATAAAAGAATTATCATTAGTGTGTGATTTAAAAAAAAAACAACCTTAGATTTGTGTTTTGTTATAAAACTGAAGGACTGGTGTGGTGGCGTGTGAGGGGTGCTCAGAAGGTGGCATCCTGAAATCTCACCAATAGATACAACTGAATCTTTACCATTTACGCTCACACAATGCTCCTTTCACCAGTTGCTGCTTTCTTAATAATAATAATAATACTTTTATTTATGAGGCGCTTTAAGAACAGCAAGAGCTGACACAAAGTGCCGTACACCAAAACAAAGAATTTACATATATATATATATATATATATACATACATATATACACACATACACACACATACATGAATAAGAATTTTAAGAGTAAGTTAAGTAAGTTAAAAGTTTTTAAAAAAATAAAAACAATAAAAACAGTCCATGATCACTCCATCACACCGGTCCAAAGGCTTGAGTATACAAATAGGTTTTAAGTTGTACTTTGAACATAGCTAATGTAGGGGCTTGTCTTATGTTCAAAGGCAAATTGTTCCACAGCCTTGGGGCAGCAATAGAGAAAGCTCTATCTCCACGGAGCTTCCTCCTCGTTTTTGGTACCTCAAGAAGCTGGAGGTCGGCTGATCTGAGGGAGCAGCTAGGAGTATAAGGGTGAAGGAGTTCAGTAAGATAAGGAGGGGCAAGACCATTTAAAGATTTAAAAACAAATAATAAAACCTTAAAATGAACCCTAAAAGACACTGGCAACCAGTGGAGTGCAGCCAGGATTGGTGTGATGTGCTTGTATTTTCGCGTTCCAGTTAAAAGACGAGCCGCCGCATTTTGGACCAGCTGGAGACGTAAAAGGGATGCCTGACTAACCCCAAGATACAGAGCATTACAGTAATCAAGACGTGATGTAACAAAGGCATGAATTACTAGCTCAAAGTGCTGCTGTGACACTAGAGGTCGTAGTTTTGCCAAACGCCTTAAGTGAAAAAAAACGGATTTTACCACTGCACCGATTTGCTTATCAAATTTAAGATCCCTATCCATTTTGAAACCTAAATTAGTGACCAGTGGTCTAAGATATGATGTCAAGGGACCTAGATTAACACCGGAAGATACACTAGAGGCACTAGAGCCAACCAACATTACTTCTGTCTTTGCCTCATTAAAATGAAGAAAATTTAACGCCATCCAGGCTTTAATGTCATCAAGACATGCGAGCAAACGTGCAATTGAGAAACCCTCCTTTTTCTTCAATGGAAAATAGACCTGGGTATCGTCTGCATAAAAATGGAATGATATGCCATGTTGTCTAAAGATGTGACCCAGAGGAAGCAAGTAGAGGGAAAAAAGTAAAGGACCCAAAACGGAACCCTGGGGAACCCCGGAGGACAGGGAAGCAGAGGAGGATTCAAAGCTGGCAAGACCCACAGAGAAAGCAGATAAATCAAGAAGAATAAGAACCACGAAATCGCCAGTATCAGAACAAGTAAAAATATCATTAAAAACTTTAATTAAAGCTGACTCTGTGCTGTGGTGTGGTTTAAAACCGGACTGAAAGATCTCTAGAATCTCATGCTCATCCAAAAACGCTTTCAGTTGAGCATAAACAACTTTTTCTAAAACCTTTGAAAAAAACGGTAGTCTAGAAATAGGTCTATAGTTTGCCAACACAGATGGCTCCAGACTAGGTTTCTTTATAAGTGGTTGCACTACCGCATGCTTAAAATTAGAAGGAACAACACCAAACGATAAACTACTGTTAATAATGTTAAGGACCAATTTGCCTACACAGGGAAAAACTTCTTTAAAAAACCACGGGGGAGCTGGATCACGTGGGGAGCCTGAGGGATTCAGAGAGCCAACCACATCCTCTAGTTGTGACATAGATATTGGTTGGAATTGAACAAAAAAGACAAGGAACAGACACAAAAGGAGCAGAAACAGGCAGTGAGATAAGAGACCTAATAGTGGCAACCTTATCCACAAAAAACTGAAGGAAGTCATTACACAACTCAACAGAAGCTTCTAAGCAAGTAGACTGTGGACCATGAAAAACAGAATCAATAGTGTTAAAAAGCACTCGTGTGTGACAGTTTGAGGAAATGAGTTAGTTTCATGCTGAGTAATAATTCATTTAATTTTGTTCTATATACTGCTGTAACAAGTGGAATTTCCCCAGTGTGGGACAAACAACAGAGTTCATCTCATACTACCTCATATTTTTCAGCATGTTACTACCTCCACATAAATACACCTGAACACCATTAGCTGTTGACTTCTCAAATGAGTCCAGACTTTTTAGCTGCAAAACCACATGTAATTAGTAATCAACGACCTCACTCAAACAAGCCTGCTAACCTGCCAGGTTTATTTTCAAGGTTACTGCAATATGTGACACGCACAAATTTCAGTTATCAAAACTTCCAAGAACAGCAGAAGAACAGATGTGACTTTTTGCAAAATAAAGCAATGACTTTTTCAAAGGCCAAAGTGCTACTGAACAAATTCAGAAAAAATAAATATTTGTATTAAATTGCTTATTTGTGCTTTTATATAATCAAAGAACAGCTATAGTATAAATATCTTCCTCCTCTGCAGTGCTATCTCTCTATCCAGCTTTTAGCCTGGCCCACTCTACACCAGACCTTTGACCTGAACTTTTATTGGCCTATTTCTGCTTTTCTCAGCTCTTATATTTGGAAAGACAGTGCATAGGAAGAGGGTTGAAACCATAAACCTCCTAAGATTAATAGAACTAAGAAGTAGAGCTGAGAAATTACATGATTCTGTAGAGACAGTTGAACACATTGTCAAACGTCTTACTGTCTATGCTGCACTCTCTCCATCTTCCATAAAGTCAAATATTAACCTGCACTCATCTGACAGCAGAACACATGAAACACATAAAGGCCTGTACAGATAGTTTGAAGTGTGTGTGAGGAAAAAAAAAACACAAGTGCAGGACCTCTTTTATGCCATGGATGAAAATAAAATTCACTTATGGAGGAGGATCTTTGTATAAGAAAATACAAAGCAAGTCCCTGTGAAAATAACAAGAACATGACTCACCTTATTCTACTGGCATAAAAACAATGATGCACCCCCTGCTGTACATCACATGTTACTGCATACATGTAGATATTTTAATAGGGTGAAGAGCTTTTGCAAAACTTCAATGCCACAATGGATTTTGTGGTTTTTATTTGAGTAACTCAGGTTTACATTAACTTGCTTGACTTTCAGAAGTAGAATCTGAAAGCATGCTAAGTTTGCCTTCGAGTATACCTGGATGTGTTGTCTCTGCAAACCTGAAGTTTTGCCATTGATACTAACCAGTCCATCTACGCTGTCTGTTTGCCCAGGTGTCCACATCCTGATTGCTGTTGGTGCAGTGATGATGGTCGTTGGTTTCCTTGGTTGCTATGGTGCCATCCAGGAGTCCCAGTGTCTATTGGGAACTGTGAGTCACAGTCACATTTAGTTTCATTAATTCCTATTTTGTCACATCAAGTAATCAAGTACAACCTGAGTTAGCAGAATCCTTAAACAGACCTGTTGTCTGATGTTTCTCTTCATTTCTGCAGTTCTTCACATGTCTAGTCATCCTGTTCGCCTGCGAGGTTGCAGCTGGAATCTGGGGCTTCATGAACAGAGACACTGTAAGACTGCAAGAATACTAGGGGTTAAGATACACATGCAACATTGAGCACAAATTTACAGTAAATACTTTTCAGGTCTATGAACAATTTGTAGGCTACTTGACACGTGTCTGTATTGATGTACAATTCTATTACTCTATGCTGTCATGCAGTGTTTTATGTTTTACAAACAGCAGGAGTGTGCCAACAATCCACTTTGGTTTAATTGGAATTTCTGTGGAAATGTTGAATATAGCTCACCATTTCTTTTAAGACACTTGAGTCATCGCTACAGCGTTGTGTTTGTGGAGGCTGATGGTAATCTGTTCGTCGTATCAGCCCTCCTGACATAACATGCCCACCTCACAACAAGTTCTTTGTTGTTGTTTTTGGTCTGAATGCCTTAGTTTTTATTGAATGCTGGGCAAGGACAAAGCAATTCACGAATACTCAGAATGCACTTTCCTTTGCAGGTGTCAAGGGAAATGATCAACTTCTATGATAATGTGTATGACAACGCCATGACAGAAAGCCTCAAAAACGAAAAGAAAAAAGCTGCTGGCACTGTGCTCAAGGCCTTCCATGAGACGGTATGAACACAATATAAATTATATAATTTCTATTTATCAAAATGACATTAAATGATATTGAAATGAAAGTAAAATAGTACAGAAAAGACAATAGATATTTTATCAAAACTGTCACATTGGGTGTTCACTTCAGTAATGTTGGTGCACATGTCAAAACTAGAAAAAGTAATTTCGGAAGAAATTACGTGGGAGAGCTGATACGCTGACAAAAATACGAGGAATATTTTAAAGTCAAAAAAGCGGACGAAAGAAAAAAGTGCCAAGGAAGCAAAGAAGTTGACAAAGTAGAAGAAGTTGAAAGAAAAGGAAGGAAAATGAAGTTGAAAGTAAAGAAAAAAGGCAAGAAGTAATCATGAAAAGAGGGGCACTGAAGAAAAAGACAGACAAAGAAGAAAGTACAGGATGAATAAGAAAGGGTTGAAAGGCAATGAAAGTAAGAAAGAAAAGTGAGGAAAGAAAAAAGTGCCAAGGAAGCAAAGAAGTTGACAAAGTAGAAGAAGTTGAAACAAAAGGAAGGAAAATGAAGTTGAAAGTAAAGAAAAAAGGCAGGAAGTAACCATGAAAAGAAGAAGAAGAAGTATTTTATTAATCCGCAAGGGGAAATTAAATTGTTGCAACTGTTACTAAAGACTTCCTGAATCTCTCAGTCTTGGTTTTAGGAGGAATTAGTCTGGGGCCGAATGAACTTCCCATTCGCCACAGTTCCTCATGAAGTGGGTGGGCAGAATTGTCCAGTATGGAGTTGATTTTGTCCACCATCCTCCTCTCTGCCACAGCCTCCAGTCTGTTGTTCCAGTCCAACAACAGATTTTGCCTTCCTGATCAACTTGTTTAGTCTGTTGGCCTCACCAGCCTTGATGCCACCTCCCCAGCACACAGCTGCAAAGAACAGTGCACTCGCTACTACAGACTGATAGAACGTCTTCAGTAGCTTGTTGCACACGGCAAAGGAACAGAGTCTCCTGAGGAAGAACAGTCTGCTCTGTCCTTTCTTGAAGAGTGCATCTGGATGGAGACAGGGACTGGGGTCTTCCTGCTCCTCCTAAAGTCCACCACCAGTTCTCTGGTTTTCTTAATATTGAGCTTTAGACAGTTGTTACACCAATCAACAAAGCTTTTTATCAAGTGAACTCACAAGAGGGGCACTGAAGAAAAAGACAGACAAATAAGAAAGTACACGATGAATAAGAAAGGGTTGAAAGACAATGAAAGTGAGAAAGAAAGGTGAGGAAAGACAGAAGGAATATTAAGGAACTAAAATAATCAAATAAAGGGGGTGAACGGCCTGCCTACTGAAGACAGCATGGCCAACAATGGTGCCTAAAGCAATTTGCCATGAGCCAAGTGCTTGGTAAGGAGTGAAAGAAGTATGAAAAAAGAATACAATGATGTGTGTCACATCCTGTTTGGAGGACATAGCCTCCAACATGGCCCACACTAACAATAGTCTCCATGTCTAACAGCAGTGGACATTAACCCTCTGGGGTCTGAGGGGGTTTTGGGGGCCTCGGCAAATTTTGACATGTCCTGACATTTGTGCTTTTTTCAGTGTCTTTTAAACATATTGTCTGAAGTCTGATAACACTGTAATCAGCACAAAATTGGCTGCAATAATATGTGAGCAGCAAGTTTAAACATGATTGTGTTTTTGAGAAAAAAGTGGTTATGCATGGTTAGAGAAAGGCTACAATTTTTTACTCACTGAAATAAGACCATAAAACACAAACAGAACATTGGTTCACAAGACTTTGGAGACCTGCATGTTGTAGGCTAAAGTGTTTACTTCACAGTGTTGTGAAAGGCATCTTGTTCACACATTCACAGTAAACAATACACTGATTTAAATTTTCTAAGACACTTTTTGTCCAGAAAGGTCATATGCAAGAGTGTCTTGTGGTGTCTGAGGATGAACAGTCAGATGAACATGTGATTTACCTGAGAAGACGAAAGACGCACTGAACGACCAGACAAAGACGCGCATAATGAGCCTTTCAGTCAAAGTAGATGGGACGGATTAGTGCAGCACAATACAAAACAATGAGGAGCCAAACGATCCTCATTTGAGTTAAAATCAGTGTTGTTACTCTGAGGACAAGCTAAACTATTTGTCTCTGTGTGGAATATAAGGAGCGCTTCTTCACGTCCGGGACGCTCTATCATCCAAACGCGCAGAAAAAGTGAGTAAATTCTATGATGAAGTTTGATATTTTGTGTCATTTCTCGCGGGTGTGCACATATTTACCTGGTTCACCTGAGATTATTTACATGTGAACAGTGAACAAGGCGGGACCGCATTACTGTAATGAGGTGAGACGGGAAAAAACGGACTTCTCCTTACGTTCATACGGATTAAATCAAAAGTGATGATTTGTTTTCGACTTGAATTCTTTCACTCAAAAGAAAACATTTCAAGCTTTCTAGCCATATAATTCTTATTTTTATGATCCAAGTATTCGCTGAGATTCTGGTTGTTTTATTTACGCGTCTGTGAAGAGAAATGGCAGAGAGACAAGGCAGAGATCGCACCCTGTCGGCTTTCTTTTTTTAAAAAAAGCACAACGTTTTGTTGTTATTATGATGGTATACCACTAAAACTAGACCCTTTACAGATTTGAATAGATTTCTTTTATCTGTACGATCAGAATTGACGGAGTAATTTCAGTTTGTTTCGGCCTTATCAGGAAACGATGCGTCAAAACGCGCCGGCGCTTGCGTCGACCCCAGAGGGTTTTAAGCAGCCAGTCGGGTTTAAGCAGCCAATATATATATATATATATATAGCTCGGTGGCTCCACACCAGCTAACGGGGCTAGGCTAGCTGGCTTTGACATTAAGCAGCCAGTCAGTCTAATTAGCAATCACAGACAGCTGCTCTGTTCAGCTACTGCTTTGTGTTGATCTGTTGCTATGGTGACCTAAGCCCAGAGTGGGAGGGGGAGTGACACAGCGCTTTACACACGCTGAGTGAATGAGACGCTAACAAAACGTCACCTCACAAAATGGAGGACTACAGAAAAACTATAAGACCTATCGAAGTAATTCTTTCACTAACAGTGTCAGGAGGCTTCAACGAAGAGACCGATCCACTTTTTGTGAAGATATTCCAAAAAATGAACGATTGGTGGCGAGTTAGAAACAGCCTTCGTTTGTGCTCTTCCCCAAAAATGCGTAGCTGTTTTAGAATGGGAGTGAATGAGAGATTGAGCAGTCACTCTCTGTCTGTTTGGCCACGTTGCGGAAAAACCGTAGCAAAATGAGCACAGCATTGCCTGAAAGAGGACAAAAATCTCTACTACTTTTGAGAAAATGGTGTATGAAGAGTCAAAGTTGTGGCCGTGACGGCGAGTTAGAGAGAAAAATTTTCCATAAACTTAACAGCTTCTCCCGCTCTAGCGATGACGTCACCCGCTCTAGCCTGCTAGAGGATTCTGCAATACACACCAATGGAAAAGTTGAAAAATGAGCAAAAACAGCTTAGAAATCAGCCAGAAATCAAAAAGTATAAAAGATATCAAGAAGCTGACTTACAGACTAAAAGTTTAAAGGGTCTAGACCGGTTTAAAGTTGAAATGACGTTTCTAGCCCAAAGTATGACGATTTGGGAAGCTCAAATAAAGAGGAAAGTTTCATGGAAGTTGAAAGTTTTCTCCATAGAAAACCATTATAAAAAAAGGTGAAAAAAGTTGAATAAAAGAAAAACTATAAAAGATAAAAAGAAGAAAAGTAATAGCAGAAAAGTCCTCTGAAAGATGCACGTTTTGAAGTTTGAACGGAGTTTCTAGCCCAAAGCGTCTGGAAGATAGCGACCGAAGAAAAGGGCGAAATAATAATAAAGAGCGAAGATAACATAAGTGTGAGAGCTCAGCTCTCCCACTAATAAATAGTAAAATCCCTGGAGGAATCATGTGGTAGTTGGGAACCTTCAGCAGAGCAGCAGGTTTGCAAGTGACTCAAAATAAAACAATTGCACAGTCAAGATTTCCTGCAGAATATAAGTTAGTCATGGGAAACCTGACAATGTGAGCTATGACTACTTTATTTCTGTATGAGCAGTATGAAGAGAACAGAGAACACCATGAATGTTTTTATATCATCATTATTATCCCTGTGTTGTTTTTGTGTTTTAGCTGGACTGCTGTGGTAAAGGCCAGGGGACCACTTTTCTGACATATGGTACAGACACACTCGGCATCACCAACTTCTGCCCCAGCAGTGGAACTTTAATTGTAAGTGCAATCAGCCATCTCAACTGTCTTATCACCACATGCAGCTTGACCAAACAGGTTGTGTTGTGATGTTGTGGTCAGACTGAGCTGAATAAAAAGCAACTCCATTGTGGCTCTGCTCTACTGTGGTACCAGTTAGGTTGTGTCATAGTCATTTTTGATGGAGTGTTTCGGGGCTTATTCAATGTCTTGCTGAAAGCTACATGAGAAAATTGATACTTCTCTAAAATGTGTACAAAGTTTCAAATCACCTAGTCTGAGTTTAACAAAAGTTCAAAAACATTCTTTCCAACACACTTTAAAATCACTAACAGGTTTTATCTCATCTATTTAATCTACACACAACAGAAAAGACTTGGTCTAAAGTTAAGAAACTGCTGTTGGACAAGACTCTGGAAAGTCACTGCTTC